>NW_024037975.1:0-163026 GCF_016077235.1 Cyprinodon tularosa | reverse complement strand
TTTTATGCTAGGTAAATATTAGCTAGCAGCAAAGTGTTGTGCCATATGCCATGATCATAGTTTTTGGACAGTGGGAACCAGTGTCCATATTTCATCCTGATAGGATGACTAGAGGAGAAAACGCAGCTTTGGTGAATAACAGCTGGGGGACTTCTGCAGCCCCCCTTTTTCAGCCAAAGCAGTCACATGGGAGCCACCAGAGGTGTGAAAACCTACCCCCCTCCCTGTGAAGACAGAGAAAACCACAGAGCTCACAGGATTCTGCCTCTTTTGCCTCTTTTCTCCCTCTTCTGATCCAGCCTGCTTCTGCTCCTGCGCTCAAAGCTGGGGCCCACTGTGGCCCACAGTGGAGATGCAGGCCCCAGGGGAACCAGATCCCCAGAACCATCAAGGATGAGTCAGAACTCTTCAGAACCTAACTGCTGCAAACATAACTTTTGCACATTTCTCTTGATTTTCAGAACTTACAGAGCCGAACTGGATGAAGACCATGTCCTTGGGGGTGAGACTGAGACAGACATGTTCACAAATCATTTTTTGCAAGTCAAGTCTCAAGTCTTGAGAAGGCCTGTCGCAATAATCAATTAATCGCAAAAAAATTCTAATCACTTGATTAATTAAAGAAAGTGCAATCATTTTCGTGCTTGCTTGTTTCTCCTTGTGTTTTCATCTCCGTCACTGAGACGGTATAGCTTAAAGGTCGCTATTATATCTATGGAATTATCATTATCTTGAACTGCTAAATGAAAAATACAATTAAAAAAAGCACACGCAAAATTTTTTTCCAGATAAATTTTGCATTTTCTTACAGTATTTCCTGACATTTGTGGTTACAACTTTTTCTAGTTTTAGCAGTAAATGTCTGCTCTTTTATTGAAAATGAGGACTGTGGAAAAAAAAAAAACAATCACAATCCTGCCGTCCACGTAATGCTGCGTCAGTGACGTCAGTGTGTTGCACAGGGAAAAATATGATTTATGGTTTTCTTTCATTTAAATGTTAGTTGTATGCTTTGCATGTTTGGAGAGGAAGATATGATATGTTTTTCTTTGTATTTTCTTCTTGAGCTTTGCATGTTTTGATGTTTCTTTTTTATATGATTGTTTTCCTTTATTTTAGACTTTTGAATTTTTCCTGCATGTTGGGTTGTTTTGGTTTGTTTTTCCCTTGTGACAATCCATGCGCACTGGACTGAAGTAGTTGTCTGAGGAGGCGGAGTGCATTAATTGCGCTGCGTAATTGCTGCGCTCAGGTGTGAGCAAGGGCTGATTAAAGCCGACATAAAAGGAGTCTGAAGGAAAGGAGAAGGAGAACAGAATCTGCAGGTGACAGAGACGGACGCGCTGCCAGGGGAGATGCAGGTGGGATCTGTGCGCACTGATGGCCCAGTAAGAAGTATTAGGGCAGAGGAGGAACCTCACCTGTAAGTAGCGCTCCCCCTCGCTTAAAGCATAAACAGGAATAAATCTTCCGACGGGGTTTTGGCGCGTGGATGCTGGCGTTCTCCTTGCTTCTCTTTTTAGCTGGATCGGTCTGGAAAGGGGTGTGGCACGCCAGGGAGTGGAACAGTGCTGGAGCGCCGCAGAGTCTGTGGATCAGCCAGTGGGTGCTGCAGGACGATCACTCACACCAGAAGCAGCATAACAAGCGGAGCCCAACTTCCAGCCTCTGATTTTTAAGGAAAACTCTTGAATTTTAGGTTTTATCAGGAGAAGAAAAGGACTGTTTTATTATGCCACTTTTGCTGTGGCTTTTTCTATAAATAAAACACTTGAACTTGAGTGCTTCACGGTTTGGGTCTTTGAGTTGGTTGCTCCCCCTTGTGTCAAAGACTGAGTGTTGGGCCATACTGGCCACAAGTGCTACTTTTTTATTATTATTTTTTTACCTCTTCTGTGTGCGGGTAAGGCGAGCGGCGATCAGTCAAGTTAGTAAAACAAAAAACACTTAAGTGTTTTTACACTGGAATAAAATATTGTTCACAGGTCGGAAATCACGAGTCTCAGTCGAGTCTGAAGTCATTAAATGTGCGACTCGAGTACGAGTCACAAACTCGAGTGTCCCGATGTCTGGTAAAAATGCTGGAGACTGGCTGTTTATTTAGGATATTATTACATTACAGATAAGATAGTGTTACATTGTCTTTTCTAATTGTTAGAAGTGATTTTAGATTTGAATAAACTTAGGCTCATTCTCAGTGTTTTGCTTTATAGATGATTCCACTAAAAAGAAAACAGACATAAGGAGCTATTTAAACAGTCAGACAGTAGCAATATAGGACGATGATAAAAGGTTGAGTTACGTGTGAATATATTTTCAATGTTGTGCTCCAAGCACACTTGGACTAGAAAACAGCCAATCAGAGAGAGAGAAGGCGGAACCTAAGGCAGAACAGCCAATGAGAGTGGAGTTAAAGAGCGCAGCACAGTTCCATGCGCTGCTACATGAAAGGGACAGGAGAGAGCAGGCAGAGGAGCTGCCAGAGGAAAAGAAGCTGCAACAACTACTGCTGGAAATTAGCAACATGTTGCTCACATCCCATTATTGGCAGGGACAATTAGGACGCTTCTAAATGTTGGTAGGGACATGTCCCCATGGTCCCTATGCAAACCTACGCCCATGCTGGAATGGAATATTTTCAAAGAGTTTTTCTATATCATTCTCCTTAACAGAGCTCTGTGATTTATAGAGCTTCCTATCGTCATTTCCTAAAGTCTCATTCATTTATTAACGCACCCTTCTCATGATAAACTGATGAGATTGAAATACGGGTTTGCTGTTGTTTCAGTTTAAGGGTGAGCAATTTTCCTGCCTGGTCTCCTGCTTCATTAAATTGTTTCCGCAACAAGAAGAGGGCCTATGAATTTTCCTCATAGAGAATCGTTTGTTCTTCTCTTTAACATGCTCCTTTTTTTTTTTAAACAGTGTCCTGTCTGGCCATGTGTCAATAAGATTAATAGTCTTGATGCCAGAAAGAGCCCAACAGATTTTCCTTTCACCAGTGGAGCAGTACGGCTTTCGCCATAGTGTTCCGCTTGTTTCATGCATATAAAAAGCTTTATTAGAATCATGCAGGGAGTTTTACAGATTCTATGGACACTGCCATGGAAGTAGAACAGGAAGGAAAAACAGGAAAAAGGAGAAAAGACGAAAGAAAGAGGAGATAAAATGGAGACAAGGATAAAACATTTTCAGTATTATCTAATCTGACATGTATGCTGTGGCAGCTGAAGATCAGAATCTGGGCTTTTTGTGTGGAAGGGAATCCAATATTTAGCAAGCTTTACCGCCTGCTAATATTTAGCTAGCATCCAGTATTTAGTTATCATCAAGCTGCTAGCTTAACATTTAATTTCCAAATGAAATATTAAGTTTGTTAAATATTTAGCGGCAAACTAAATGTTAGCTAGTTTAACTGCTTGCTAATATTTAGCTAGCATGCAATATTTAGCTAGCTTTGCTGCTTGCTAATATTTAGCTAGCATGCAATATTTAGTTATCACCAAGCTGCTAGCTTAACATTTAATTTCCAAATGAAATATTAAGTTTGTTAAATATTTAGCAGCAAACTAAATGTTAGCTAGTTTAACTGCTAGCTAATTTTTCCCTAGCATCCAATATTTAGCTAGCTTTGCTGCTAGCTAATATTTGTTACATGCGAGTGTTACAAAATGTAATGCGTCCTGACGTCTAGTCACAAGCCTTATGTTCTACTCAGATCGGAGCTTAATGGGGGATGGTGACGTCATCAGCGAAAAATTAAAATGATTATATCTTAAAAAGTAAAATAGCACAAATAAGTACCTGGCATGTCCTTTTAAGGCTTTCCTTTTTAGGATCAGCCATGTGTTGAATTTCTAATCATTTGACTTTTCCTGTTAGACCAGTCTTCTGTTTTCCTTCTTTTTTCTTGGCACTTGAATAGCCCATATGATCCCATATTGTCCGGACAGCGGCTACAGATTGATTTTAAAATAGAAAGTTTTCAATGAGCTTTTTACCTTTTTCCTTGACTTTTATGAACCTTTTCGATCAGATCCCAGAGGGGTTTGTTTTTTTAATAGGGGGGGAACCCGGAGTACCCGGAGAGAACCCACTAAAGGGGGGGCAGACTAATTAAAAGAGACAAAATCAAATCAGATGGGACAAAAAAAGAAAGAAAAGACCAACTAAAACAGGTGGGTGAGAGAGACTAAATTCTAAAGGAGGGGGGGAGGAATGGTTTCATGCGATTTTGGGGAGGACAACAGGTCTCCCATCTTTGATCCCACGTCTGGGTATCCGAGGGGCACGATGTATGGGTGGCAAAAAACTGGATTTCATTCCAGGCAGCACGCCGCCCCAGTTTTGGACGGCCTGTTTGTATCGGATGAAGCGTGTCTCTTCCGTGTCATGGTGCCTGAATTCCTTGATGTAAGGATCCTCAGGAGTGTGACATCTGGACCTTTCCTCTGAATCCTCATGGCTTCCTGGGCTCTGAATTTCCCTGCCTTCTGCTTCCAGCCTTTGTTCTTCTTCCCGGTCCAGTTCAGCCATCCAGCGGTGTCTAATCTGAGGCGCATTAACCTCAATATTTTCCTTTTCTTTCTTCTTTAGGATGCGCTTCTCTGCCGCCATAGCCATGTTCTCTGCTTGGCATTTGACGGCATATTGGTATTGCTGTTGCTTCTTTAGTAGCTTTTCGTTGTTGTACATCCTATCCGTGTCGAACTCCCGACGGTCTATCTCCTTCTCTTTCTTCCTTAGCGCATTTCTCACCAGCTCCTTTTCTCTAATTTGCCCGACCAGCGTTTCCTTGTACAATTTCTTCTTTGCCAATTTCTCCTGCTCTTCTCTTATCTGGAGTTGACGAAATTCCTCCAATTGTTCGGCCTGCAATAGCTCGCAGTTTCTATCTAAAATCGCCTGCTTTTCTTCTTCCTCTTTTCTGAACTTTTCCATAATCTTCCTGGTGGCTTGGATGTTGCTGTTTTCCTGTTTCAGTCTCAGTTTCTCATCAAATTCTCTCTTTCTTCTGTCTAGAACTGCAGCGTAATGGTCGTCTCTAGGGCTCACCTTCTGCGGGTCCTCGTCAGCTCTTTTCAGCTTTTCCCTTCCCGGCGTTTTGGGCCTCGGCCTGTCCCAACATTGCCTCTCCCTCCGATGAAGCATCTCTTTTTCCTTTTTCATGACTTTCGCTGTTATTTCCTCTTCCCTCTCAGCCCGTCTCCTTTCCTCTATTTCTATCACCCGTTGGTAATCCCTTTCCACTTCTTTCTGCTGCATCTGTTCGGCCAACTCCTCGGCCCGTTTCTTCTTATTCATTCTCCTCGATTCAATGGTATCTAACTCTTCCTGACGTATTTTGTCCAGAGTTTTCCAGTCGCAGGTTTTATCAGCGAGTCTCTGTTCTTGTTGCCTCTTCTTTTGTTCTTTGGCCATCTCGGCGTTGTATTCCGCCACCTGATCCCTTGTGAGTCGTCTCTTTCGGGCGATCTCGTGCCGGTCTTGCTTCTTGAGGATTGCTCGCTTCTCCTCCAGAGTCGTCCGTCTTTCCTGTTCTTTGGCCTTCATCACTTTATCATAACGCTCCTCAATTTCTTTCTCTCTTTCCCGTCTCGCTAGCTCTTTCTCTGCGCGGTGTTTGTCCACTCTCGCTTTAGCAATTTTAAATTCTTCCATGTGTTTTTTGGCAACCCTTCGGTAGTTTTCGTAGATAATGTCTTGCCGTGTTGGGTCTACCGTGTCCTTGCCCGTTCTTTCCCAATAGCCCCTGGAGGAGAAGTGGGTTCCATTGTTTCCTGCCATTCTAAAACGATGAGGAAATCTTAAGAATTAAACAAAACACAATGAAACCAAATTCACAGAAGAGAATGTCAATAGCAGGTGTTTGTCCAACGATGGTCCGGATCGGAATGATCTGAGCTATGGTAAGTGATGACATCACTCTTAGATCTGTTCTAAGCCCCGCCCATGGATGGGCGTGTAAAAAAGAAAAGAAAAGGAGAATCTTTTATGTGGGCGGGGCCAGAAACGCCCATGGGCGGGCGTTTCTGGCCCCGCCCATATAAAAGATTCTCTTTTTCTTTTTTCCTTTCATGGAACACTGACTGTTTTTGCCTTTTATTTTTTCACTAAAAGGACATATGGACAAAAAAACAAAAAAACATTGTTTGATATTGATTACTGCATAAGTTAATGTTTAAATTAGGTATTTGTTAACAGAAAAAAATGGAAAAGTTAAGTCTAATGTTATTAATTTTCTATTTTTAATGGCCACTTATGCAAATGTTGGTTATAATTCTTGGACATGAATTAGGGGCAGGGATGTTGTGGCCATTTATGCTAAATCTTTGTAATTTGTTATTTCTACCAATTTTATTCTTGTATTTTGGTATATAACATTTATTTAACTTAATTTAGAACCAAAATGTGTTATTTATGTTTTTACATTTCGAATTGTTTGGAGTAAGTTCTTAATTGTTAGATACAGACAGTGTCCTGTCTGGCAATGTGGCAATAAGAATAATTGTCTTGATGCCAAAAAGAGCCCAACAGATTTTACTTTCACAAGTGGAGCGGTATCGCTATCGCCATACTGCTCCACTTGTTTCATGCATATAAATTGCTTTATTATAATTATGCAGGGAGTTTTACAGTTTATATGGACACTGCAATGTAAATAGAGCAGAAAAACAGAAGAAGAAAAGGAAAAAAGAAAAGATGAAAGAAAGAGGAGATAGAAAGGAGACAATGACAAAACCCCCCCAAAACGCCCCCCAGGCCAAAAGCGCAGCCCCACCCCACCAAGACTGACGCCAACAGCGCGCAACACAACACACCGCGCACAGAATCAACCCAAGAGCAGAAAAGCCGCCCGGCGCCCGACCTCCACCCATTTCACCCTCCACCCAGATAACCCTACATTAAAAATGATCGGTCAGGGATTAGGAAAACTGGCATAATAGTACGCCATGCGCTCAGTGTAAATGTTTCTATCATAGGCAGTCTTCTGTACAGTGATGCAGGTCAGACATTAAAAAATGTTCATTACATGTTTCTCTCTCAGACATTGGAGTGGTGCATTTAAATGTTATAGAGCTAAACATGTTAGATTGGTGACCTGTTATGTTATTATTATTGTCTTGTTGCTGCATTTATTCTGTCAGGGAAAACTAATCCTGATCAGTTAAAAGTCAGGGAATTCTGAAATGATGTCAGAACCCTGAATAAAATAACTATAATGATTCTCTAGAAAAGTCACATTATATTAATAGGATTATCTTGTATAAACAAACTGTGACTCTAAAATAAAAGTTATTCATTTTTGACATTGACTTCTGTCTTGGGATTTATCTTAAGTTTTAAACCTGTCAAGTTTTTTTTAGATTTTTAACATTATAATTATATTTTTCCAAGCACACAACAGTTTAAAGCAAAGTTTAGTTTGAAAAGAATGAGCAGGAAGGATTGAAAAGCATGTTAACACGATAATGTAGGCTGGAGTTCATTATCTGACGCATGCAGATACACACCAGGAACCTGGAAACTTACTGAATTACAAAAAACATGTTTCATTGATATATATATACAAAAATGAATATTAGGAACTATATTTATCAAACATTATACTGGGCAAGGAAAAATTGTTTCTGGGCAAATGAAATGTGAAAGTCACTTGGCCTAAAATCCTTAACGTCAACCCCTGCTCTACGCATTCGCAGATCTCACGCGGCAGAAGTGTAGCAAAGCTCAGGTGTGTAGAGAAATCCCACGCAGAAACCGCTCGACTTCTAACCAATGATTCGTCTGCATTTCTGGGTCTTGAAGCGAAAATCCTTCAGACCAAAGTGTGTCTGTGAGCTTACAGACTGATCTACACATTTGTAGATCTTAGCTCACCTCAAACTAAACATTTAGTTTGCAAAATAAACCTTTAGTTTTCAAATAAATATTTGGTTTGTTAAATAAATATTTAGCTCCATGTTAAATATTTAACAAACCAAATATCTAGCTAGCACCAAACTAGCTTAGCATACGCAGTCGATGCAATCAGCTGGTTTTCCTTTGATAGAAAACTTTGAATCAATCTGACTGGATGATCTGGTGAACTGGAAAGTGACCTGAGATGACATGATGTGAATTGGAGCTATAGAAATACACTGAATAGAATTTCTACTGAAATCCTTGTTATATTATTGTACTTAGTTTAAGTGTTCAAAATAATATTGAGCTTAAAAACATTTATATGAATATAACTAACACATTAAAAAGTCAATTCATACAAAAAAGGGGATTTCAAACAATTTTTTTTAAAGAAGAAATCAGAGTGAATTCAGTAAGTAGCTGTTGTGCAGCAATAGCTCCTGCTGGCAGTGAGGTGGTGAAAAGCGCTTGGAACCATAGCAGGAACCTTTTAAGAGCACGAAGCAGACCTGCTGTCAGAAACAGGACAGATGGACGCTGTATTTTTTTGTTGTGATCAATTTTTTATTGTTTTCCACATTTTTTACATTAGAGGAGGAACATTTGCACCAACCACAGGTAGTCAAACGTTTGTAAAGTGTATAGAAATCTGTGTCATCAATAATAGAACGCCCTTCCTCCCCACCCATGTCTACACCCCCCAGCCCCTGCCCTCATTTCCACCCTCCCCACCCTGTGATGTCAAGGCTTTAAATAAATAGCAACAATAATAATAAAAAATGATAGTAAGAAATGAAAAAATAAGTTGGAAATAAAGTAAATAAAATCAATAAAAGACCCGCCTTCCCCCACCATCCAGGAATCACATCCACTGAATAGACCGGCAACAATGATGCATCAGAAAGGAAACAAAACGACGTTCACAGGGATAGCATGTCATATAGATTCAGACTAGGGATGCACGATATTGGGATTTTGGCCGATATCCGATATTTTAAAACTCATGTAGCCGATAACCGATATCGATACCGATGTTAAAGCTGGACAAAAATAAGTAGTCATTGAAAATAGCAGTTTTGTTATCCATTTCTGACACTTTGAAAAATAATAAACTCAAATATATTTTCATATGCTGATATCAAATAGATTTTTAAAAACGCGGTATCGATCTATTTTACTTTCAAAATCTCGTGAAATTTCATCGTTCTGTTACAAACTCTCGTAATATTTTGCAAATTCTTGTGAGATTTTGTTAGTAAAATAGATCGATACCGCGTCAATATATCAACATATAAAAATATGGCAGCATTTGGTGAATTTTCGGGGGATTTCGAAGCATAACGATGACATATAGCAATATTTCATTAGTAAAATAGATCGATACCGCGTCAATATATCAACATATAAAAATATGGCAAAATTTGGTGAATTTTCGGGGGATTTCGAAGCATAACGATGACATATAGCAATATTTCATTAGTAAAAGAGATTGATATGGTGTTTTTAAATGGCAATATATCAGCCTATGAAGATATTGGGATATTTTAATGGATCAATATTTTTCCCCTCGTCTTTAGAAGTTTTTAAGTCTGTAAAAAAGAAGTTTTTGAGGAAGAAGAAGTAGTATTTTATTTTTTTTTTTTTTAGACTTTAGAAACTCAGAAGCTGATCAAATATCGGGTTAAATATCGGTGGGGGGGCCGATGTCCGATATTCAGTTTTAAGGCCGATACCGATAGGGGGCCGATTATATCCTGCATCCCTAATTCATATATGAGCACATGGACAAAGTCAATAGGTCAAACAAACATAAAATGAAAAGTAAATATGAATGAGTTTGGAGCATGAACAAAAATGAAATAAGAAATAAATAAAAAAATTATGGCATAAATGCATGTATAAATATTTACCACAATTCTGAGAGTTTCTTTAATAATTTAAACCAGCAATTAATGTTTGATGATTTAGCACCGTGTGATGGAGCTGAGGAGAGCAGTGTTGCCAACTCAGCGACTTTTCAGACCCCTCCAGCGACTATTTTTCAAAAAAGCGACTAGCGGCAAATCTGGCGACTTTTCACGGTGTCACTGGCGGCTTTTGGAGACTCTTACGTGAAAACATGTATCGTTCCTACTCTGCCGTGGGGCGCCTCCCCCATCCCAACCCCGTTCTCCCGCAGGAGTCCCTCTCAGCGCTGCAGTCAGAGCCTCAGGATGTTTACCCTCAGCGTCCAGACTGCAAATGAAGCGCGCATGCGCCGGGATTGACGGCGCAAATTGATCACAATAATTAAAATAGCCTGCGCTTTGGAAAGCGAAAAAAGTCGTAACATGCAACTTTTGTCAAAACAAATGAACATGGCGCGGAACCACCATGTTTGTTTGGTTTTAAAGTGGGGAAACGTAACGTTAGTTTCTCAGGTAGCTCATCTGATGCTTTCCTTACCGTGTTAGTAGGTTACAGACAGTGATAAGGTTGGCTACTTATTTTACTTTTAAGTTCATTTGAATTAGCTTAAGCAGCGTTTATATTTACTTTATAAATAAATTAACTTGCAAATTATGAGGGCAAGGCTTTTAAAGTTTAAATCTTCTGGCAAAGATAAAGTAAAGAAGATCCTGCAATTTATGGAAGTAAAGCAGAATAAAATCCAGCAAGATCAGTAATATATCAATTAATTATCTGCCACATTCCCATGTAAATATCTGTCTTTGGAGGATGTGTTTTTTAGCACCCCTAGTTCTCTCATTTTTATTCCAAATACAATTTATAATTTGAATCACAGGCTATTTTTATCTCTATGGTTCAGTATTTTCTCAAGTAGCAACTTTAACTGCTATACTTTCCTGTCTTAAAAGGCAGAACTCTTCTAATCTAAAAAAAAACCTCATTTATTGAAATGGGGGGGCCTATTGTTTGAACCCCTTAGGGGCTTTAAAAACAAAAATGTCTTATTTTTGCGCTTTATGAAACAAAGTAGCCTATATTTTGTGGATGTACAGCTACATTTCTCATGTAAGTTTGCGTAGTTTTAACAAACATTTATTTTTCATATTGCACCAGTACAGTTAATGAGCAGCCTGTACTTGTGTGCTTGTTTGTTCTGTCTAAAATGTTTATTTTGGAATAAAGAGGTTAATATAAAAAATATTTTTTGTCAGATTCATCGATTAATCGAAAAAATAATCGGCCGATTCATCGATTTTTAAAATAATCGTTAGTTGCAGCCCTAATTATCTGATTTTCATTTGCTGTAATCTTCGAGGTGTTAAATAAGCCATGTGAGTGAATTTATAGTGGATCATTTGATGATCAAGATTCCTGGAAGACAGAATTACATTTGACCACATAGAACGCCAATCTAGATCTGATACTATATTTAAATCAGTCTTCCATAGTCTATTCAGTAACAGGGGTTTGTATGAAGCTGTGAATTTGTACAGATCAGAGACGATACCATTGCGTGGAATCTTGGTAGCAAGAATTCCATGGAGGGTTTGATTTCCTAACTCCGTTCCCCATGGAACGCCCTGTGCCCGCATCGCAGACCTGAACTGTAAATAAAAATAAAAGGTTATAAGATCTGTCAAGATCATGGAATTCACAGAGTCCTTCTTTCCCTATAATGTCTCTAAAGACACAGATACCTTTATCCCTCCACTTTGGGAAAATAATTATCTTTTTATCAATTAAAAGAGAATAGTTATAAAAAAATAGGGGATTGAGCAAAAAGCTTTGTTTGTATTTTGGCAGCGCGTTGAACCTTATGCCAAACAGTGAAAAGATATGAAATTATGGCCCAAAGTCGCTTTACTATCTTATGAGGTATATTGGGGCAGATCAACTCAGATAAGCAATGAGGGTACACTAAATATTCTTCTATGGGACGCCATGACACTGAAAATCCTGGTTTCAACCAACTACTAAGTGGACGTAGAGCAAAACACCAAGAAAACCACTCAGAATTTGGTAGATTAACTCCACCTGAGGATTTGTGTCTTTGCAAAGTAGATGATTTGATTCTAGGTTCTTTATGTTCCATAGGAAACGATTAATAATAGAATGGAGCGTTTTCCAGGAGCCCCCTGGTGGCGCTAGAGGGATCATGGAGCTAACAAAGTTCATCCGAGGCAATATATTCATTTTAATTACTGAAAGTCTGGACTGAAAAGAGGCAGGCAACCTGCTCGATCTCTCAAAATCACTATCAGTATCATTCAGAACTTGGTTATAATGTTCAGTATCAGCAGATGAAGGGAAGGGTGAACTGTCACTCCTAAATATTTGATTGAGCTGGGATGTTGAAGGAGGGTGTCTGGTCAATAAGTTGCCCTAGTAACGTTTATCTTGTGGACGCAGTATTTAAGGTCAGATGGTACGAAAGTACAAAACCTTTGTTAAAATAAACTGAAACAGAAGTAACGCGTGGAGCTGAAGACTGCAGGAGCCGCAGGGGGCGGGGCCAAACCATCACTGATTCTCTGGTTCAACAGTTGAATTTTTTTAATAGAAAAAATAGAACATTTTTTCAATTTAAAATCTAAAGTGTTTTTTAAAGTAGAGAACAACAATCGTTCAGTTTGGTTTATAGACAATTTCCTGATTTCCAAATTTTCTCAAACACCTGAACTGATCGTTTGTTATTTTCTTTCTTTTCCTGTCTTAATGTTGGCAGTGGGCTTTAGGCTGCCCTGCAAGGCTTTAAACTTGGGTTTAAATGGAGACTAAGCCATTCTCATCCTGAGCTTATATATATTCCCAAAACTAAGACCGTTTGTGTTCAGGAATCCAGTTTGTGTGTTTTTCTCTCCCTCCACCACCAGGTGGTGCCCTGTTCTCGTTGGCCTCCCTGCACCCCTGCGGCTCGTTGGTTCATCACTGAGGAGTATTTGAGCGGTGGGCTGCCACTACCTCGACGCCAGAGTGTTTGCCAGGGTTGGGTACTCTAGCCAAGCTGAGTTTAACTGAGTCTAATCTGAGCCTTTGTTTCTCTGAGTCTAAATTTGTTTTTGTCTTTGCCTTTTGGCAGGAAGCCTTCCTGTGTAACTGGATGCCTGGCCTGGAGAAGGCCAGGGGGGCCTTCTCCAGGGGGGCCTTTTCCCCCCTGGAAGGGGGAGAAGGCCCCGAGTTAACCGAGTTCACACCGAGCAGGGGAAAACTTCCACACGAGCCGTTCAAGTCCCTTTCGGAAATCCAAGCGACAGTCCGCTCCAGTGCTCCTCAGGGTCCAACGTATGTCTACCTGTCCGCTCTCCAACGAGTTCCCGGTTCTCTGGATAAACTCACACCAACTGGACCAAGGAAAAAGATTCAACTCCTGTACTGTTTCCTTAGTAAACCTGTTAAACTTTCCGCCTGGCTCTCTGAGTGGTTCTCTGCATGTGCGTCAGATCTCTTAAATCCATCATGACAGAAAGGGTTAATATTGTCCATTGTTTAAGGTTTTCCCCTGTTGTTTTAGTTACATAATTTATATTGAAGTCCACCATAGTTTCTATAGGAAACTATTTTTATTAGAATACCGTCAGGTTTCCACTGAGAATCGGCAGTTCCGAGGTGTGATTGGAATGTATAGCTGTTAGTGGGATGGCTTTGCTTTTAGCATACTTTACCTTGTATCCTCATACAACGCAGATGTCCTGCATGCGAAGTAGAGGACGCCATGACGTCACAGGCAGCCTGCTCTGTGTTTACGGAAGTAAACATGGATGGTAGCGCTGGAGCGCATCTAGCGAACTTTCCTAACCTTAAAATCTATTCAATATGGTGAAACATAAATACTGCTCTCCGCATCATCGTCCGCCATGGTTGTTGTTTTTCTTGGCGCTTTTTCATAGCAACACCCAGAACAGCGACCTTTGTCAGTTATTAATGGCGTAGCCAAGGCTACGTTCACACTGCAGCCTGAAGTGACCCAAATTCGATTTTTTTTTTGCCCACATGCGACCTGGATCTGATCTTTTCCTGACAGTCTGAGCAACACAGATCCGATTTTTTCCAATGCGCCACAGGGCCACAGAGTAATTGGCTCTGTGGCCCTGAATCCGATACGAATCTGATCTTTTCAAATGTGACCTGTGTGTGAACAGCCAGGTCGCACTCATCTGACCTGAATGTCGTTAATACCCAACAAAGGTCCTAATGCTACGTTCAGACCGGACGCTGCAAAAGCAGCAAAATCGCGTCTGCTGCTTCATTTTTGCTGCTTGTACCAGTAAGTTCTGACGCGCGGCTGAAGCAGCTTTGCTGCTCTGGCTGCAGCCAGCTCCCAGATCAGCTTCTCTGATTGGTTGACGCGGCGTGTCGAGCAACAAAAATTCAATGTTTCCATCTCGAGCAGCAACGCGTTTGCGGCGCGTCACGCGCGTCAGATGCTTAAACGCGCCCGACGAGCTGCTTCAGCTGCTCAGACGCGCTGCGCCTGCTGCTCAAACCGCGTCAACCATTGACTTTGCATGTAAACTCGCTGCTTCTGTCGCGCCAGCTGCCCCCGGTGTGAACGCAGCATTATTCTTTGTCTTGTTACGCAGAAGCGGCAAGAAAAACAACAACAATGGCAGTATTTATGTTTGACCATTTTATAAAGATTTAGATTTTATGGTTGGAAAGAACCGCTAGATGCGCTCCGAGGCTACCATCCATGTTTACTTCCGTAAAAACACAGAGCACGCTGCCTGTGACTCCACTGCGCATGCGGGACACTTGTGTCGTATGACTGCAGTTCAGAAAGGAGATCACATACAAGTCGCATATATTTGGAAATATGAACGGCAACTCAAACAAAAAATCAGATTTCACAAAAAAATTGGAAATGAGCATCAAGGCCTGCAGTGTGATCGTAGCCGAAGCGGCCTGGGTCGCATTGGGAAAAATCGGATCAGTGTCGTACAGACTGCCATGAAAAGATCAGATCCAGGTCACCTGTGGGTAAAACCTGGGGTTTGGGTCCCTTCAGGCTGCTGTGTGAACGCAGCCATGATCCTGGTACAGGTGGCTGGCCTGGTGGCTCATTCCTTCCGCCTGCTCAACTCATTGCTGCTTATCTCATCCAGCTCCTATTTATGCTGTGTGTTTTCCAGCTACCAGGGCCAGATTATTCCAGCTGTTTGGTGAGAGTGTCTCTAGTGTTCTGATTATTGTGACCCGTTTCTGACCTGTGGATCCCGAGTCTTGCTTGTGTTAAGGAAGAAAATATTCTAAATAGTTAACTTTGGAAAAAGGTTGGGTGTTTCTCTTCCTCTCCCAGGTGCGCTCAGCGAGCTGCGTGTGGCCCCCAAGGAAAACCAGCAAGATATGCGAACGTCACAGAATCACAGAATTTAATCCAACAAAAAACAGCTTATGAGTTAACAACAAAACTGCAGAACAACAGAAACATACATTCAGTTACCTGAGGTAGAGAAAAATAGAAAAGAGAGGCAAAGACGCGTCTTTGGAGAGAGCTGGTGCAAAAGCAAAAAAGTGGCAGCTATCTGAATTTTTGCCCCTGTGCCCAAAATTTTATAATGTAGATAAGTCCTTCCCTTTAGTATAAGGTCGTCCAGCTTGACCAATTGGAAGCTACTTTGGACACTCAGAAAAACTAATTTACGGCCGGGCCCCCCACTAGATTCTAAGGTCATCTGGCTGTCATGAGATAAAGTTTAACAGAATCGATGTGGAATGTTGAGGGCCCCTTTCCTGCCATAAATCTCAAGAACAAACTTAAATTCAGTATTTTGGTTCAGGGAAAGGTTATCTTCACAGCTCAATCTTGCTCTTTTGCACCATTCCACCCCAAAAGATTGAATCCTGCCTTAAACCACATAGAATCAACAGAACATAAAATACAATTCCTTTTTCTCACATATAAAACATAATATTCAATCTAACATATTCAATTACCCCATTAAACCTATATCCTGAGCAATTTTCTAATAGTAAACAAAACATTTTCATTCAAACAATTTCAATTTGATTCTGATATTCACACAGATAGTACAGCTTTCAATTAAAAAACATGATATTAATACTTAGAAAAATGTCTTAAAAACTAAATGTTAATGTTTTAACATTCTACATTTTATTCAGTATTACAGCATCTCAGATGTTTATTCTGGAAGACCTTTGATCTTCTGTAAACCAAAGAGACCTCTCCCCTGAGGCTCAACTGTTATTCACCCCCCAGGAGATACTCATTTTAAGGCCTCCTGTGCTTTGAATACTTACCCATTAGTAGTTTTAAATCATTAACACAGCCTTGTTCAAAATTCAGAAATATGGTCAAAATGAAAGTGTTCAACATACCTTTTACACACGCCATAAGATTAACTGTTTTAAAAACTAAAATAATCATTTTTCTTTAACAGTCCCCGTTTTGAGGTCTGAGACACACAGACCTCACAAATCTAATTGATTAAGCCTTCTAATAGAGGAACCAACACACTATTTAGTATACTAAGAAACTAAAACATTATCCTAATTATATAACAGTCCCCGTTTATTAAACAGAACCTACCAGCTCCACAACCCCCTCATCAGCAGCACCGCGAAAAAGCATCTGATAGGGAGACGGAGCAGACGGGCCACTGCTTCCCTTCTCAATTGAAACTGTAATAAGCCTAATGATAAGCGACCGGATGCACGGTACACAACAGCATCCACAGGTGACCCCTATGGCTACAAAAGTAGCCACAGAAACTAGCAGTGACATGACGATCCCTTTCCATTTACCAAACATAGTAGAAAACCACCTGTCCAAACCACCATTAATACCCGAATTTTCATGCATAGATTTACTCAAAATTCTCAAACCTTCTAACGCTCTAGTGACAGATCCATCAGGGGCTGTATTATTAGGTATCAACGTACAGCAGCTGTCTTGGAACATAAAGCAGACCCCTCCTTTTTCAGCCAAAAGCATGTCCAGGGCCATCCGATTTTGAATTGTCATTAAAGAAGTCGGGGCTAACTGGTCCTTCAAACCTCCAACAGCATCCCTGGTCAGATTTGCTAGCCTCAAAAGATTATAATGGACATAATTAATCCTATCAACATTTTTATTCGGGGTGATAGGAAAGAAAGCTGATACCACAGGTAAATTCTCAAACCCTGCTGCAATTTGATCCGCCAATTTATATTGATCCGGAACCCCTCTCGGCACACCGATGGCATCGATATAAGTAGGAGAATTAGTAGTCAAATCAAATGCAGTATCCAAATGTGTATGACGCACCTGTCGCTTATTTCTCTGTGTCAGTAAGTTGAACACCTGCGCCGGACCTACAGGATCAAGTCTTTCTCCTACAACCATAAGCGGGACTGCAAGGCGAGTCATAGCACATACTCCGACAGTCTTAGGAGGAATTCGCACATATAATCTATCACCTCCACAAAAATAATAAAGTCCAGCTCTGGCCCAATTCCCGATTCTGGTTGCTATCAAAGTAACACTACACCAATCACTAGGAATCTGTCCAAAATTGAAATCAGGCTCAAGATGAGTAAAATTTAAAACAGACATACAATCCCGCCCCTTATCCGGAAGAAAAGTTCCCGTTTGAGTAAAAGTTTTTAAAAGGGCGGTTTATATTGTGGCAAACACAGTACAATTCAGGGGTTTTCGCCTCCCCCGTTTTAAAATTTTCCCCAGGGCAATCAAAACCCCAGCTACCCCCCCAAGGTTAAGGGGGCGGGTTTTCCGTATAAAGATGGGGTTCTACGTTTGCACATAAAAGCATTTCCCAATATTAGTTTCTAATAGCTTTTTGGGAACCACCAATTCAACCATAAATTCCTGCCCCTTATACCCATCACTGTTTGAATGATTTTCCAAATGGTGTACTCCCAGTGTAGTAAAAAAATTTTCCCCGCATACTAAACGGGAACCCCCAAAAATTCCCCTTCTTCCTTTTGGGGCCTGATCAGATTCTTTTTTAAAAATTTTAATCTCCCGAGTGGATTTTTCCCCCATCAATTGAACTCCCAAAGTTAAATAAACAGCTGAATCCCCCGGGAATTTTTTTAAAAAAACCCATTTTTCATTTGGGGAAAGGGGTTAAACAAAGGATTTTAAACCCCTTCGTGGAGAATTTCCTATAGCCCCCTCGTTTTAAGGGTTACCCTGTCATATTCAGTGACATATTTATAACAAAAGGGTGGACCCCCAATTTGACCCCCACCCATCTGAAAGCCAAATTTCCAAGTGGGAACAAAAAATGTCAAAAACCCTTTTTCCCTCCGATAATACAATGTCGCTGAAAAAGGGGAGATCTCCACAAAAAATCCCAAAGGGAGTCTTTTTCCGGGACCCGAGGAGCCCACCAGCAGCGACAGTTACCTCAAAACAGGTAAATTTTTGGAAATCGGGCCCCCAAAGACCCAAACTAAAATTCAATTAAATTCCCAAATGATATTTAGTGAGGCACTTATAAAACGGGAGATCTCAAAAGAACGCTTCACACGAGCGGGCACTTTTTTCCCCCCCAGAGACTCCACGTTAAACCAAAAATGGGTTTGGGAAATAAAGATGTTTTAAGGGAAATTTTAGCCCGCGGGTAGACCCCCCCTAAACCCATACTCCCAGCAGAATACCCCCGAAAAAAAACCCCTAGCAAAAGTTTCCCAAACTCCCCAGATCACGTTTTTTTAAATAACTGCCCATATCGGCAAAAATTTTAAAACTCACCGATGCCCCCAAAAAAAATTTTTAAAACCAGAAAAAACAAAAACCCCAAAAATACATTTCACTTTCAAAAAAGAAAAATCAAAAAAACTCAGTTATCAAAAAAGAGAAGCAAACACACAAAAAAAAAAATTTTCACCCCAAAAATAAAAAAAAAAATAAAAAATAACGAAAGGGTTATCTAAAAAATTCAAAAAAAAGCTAAAGCAGATTTTAAAAGACAATTTTCACCAAAAAAAACAAAATTTTGGGCAATAAAAAACAATAACAACATAAAAAAAATACATCATAAACACATAAAAATTACCAAATAGTTTTTTTTTTTTTTTTCAAAAAACAATAAAAGAACTTAAGTTTTTTTTCTTTTAAATGCTTTTTCAATAGTCCCCCCAAAAATGAATATGAATTTTTCGTAAGGAAACGATCCAAAAAAAGGGCGAAAAAAGAAACGAATGTTCTTAAAGAGTTCGAAAAAAGAAAAAAAACACGAAAATAAAAAGAAGATAAGTTAATGATAAACTTGTACCTGACCCTTTCCCACGTGTTCCTCCTGGGTTTGAAAAACCTTTCGGGTTTTCCCACCTGAGTGTCCGTTGCTCACTAAAAATTGGAGTATTAGGGCCAAATTTAACAGTGAGTTTAAGGAGAGGGGTGAAAATCTCCTTTCCCCCAAGGGAAAATGACACCAAAAACGGGATTATTGTGCCTGCCGGGGCCTTTTTAAAGGGCCTTTGTGATTCAGGAAAATGAAAAATCTTAGCGGGGAACCCCCTGCAAAACCTTCTGCCGGGAAAAATCAAAATCCTCCCCCGGGTTGGGTGTGCCTTTGCAAAACCACCCTCGACCCCCGGGTTGAGACTGCAGATTCCCCCGTATCTTTGTAGCGTTTGTGGCTCCTCAGCGCTTTTGCATTTGACCCCCAAATTTAAAACCCAACGGCCCCCTTTTTTCCCCTTGAAGAGGGACAGCATGAGATTTTCCTTTTCCACGAATTCGGTAGGGGCCCGGTGAAGCGAGGTTCAACCACTTTCCTTTTGATAAACCTTCGGGCCCCACCCAGCCCTTCCTGGAACGCCCCCCAACCCGGGTACGTTCCTCTTTGTCTGGAATTTTGGAATTCTGCTCCCAGGCCCCGAAACTCATTGAAGAAATCTTTATGAGATAAATGTGAAAATTTTCACCTTTCCATCCGGGGATGCGGGTAGCAGTTTTTAAAAACATCCGTCCTGTCTGGAGCTCATAGGGGAGAAAACCCCTTTTTGTTTTGGTTAATAGACTTTCGGAATACAAAAAAGAATGGGAAAAAACCCCATCTCCCCAAATTTTAAATTTTTGTATTTTGCACATTTTTTTGGGCCAATTTTTTTTTTAATTTTTTTTGGGTTTTAAATCTTCCCCCTTTAAACCCTGTGTTTGGGGAGGGATATACTGCCCGGGTTTGAATGCTTCAACCCGACATCTGCCCACTTTCTGCAGACCCTTGGTTCCTAAAATGAGTGCCGTTGTCTAAATCTTCCCTTTCCCTTGGGGAATCCAATGGGTTTGGAATGTAATGATTGATCAGACACTTTATAAAAGTTTTTACTGTCCTCCTTTTTTTGCTGGGCCCCGCCCGGCCAGCCCCAAATATGCATCCCCAAAAAAATTAATACATACCGTATCCTCTAACCCGGGGGGGTTTTAAAGTCCCGAAAAAAACAATATAATTTCCTTACCTGGTTGTGTAGTGCAAGGGGGAAAAGTCCCCTTGGGGTCTTTAAAAGTTGGTTTTTGGGATTGTGGGTTTTCCCCCAAATTTCAAAAATTTTTTCCCCAAAGATCCTTTTACCTGTCCCCCAAAAATGGATGCCACCAGGGGCCCTAGGGTTTTTTTAAAATCCCGTGACCCCCACAAAGTCCAATCCATGAGCTTCCTGAAAACCTTGGGTTCTCAAATTAGGAAAGGGAAAAATTACTTTACCATTCGGGGCCCCCGCCAGAGTCCCTCCATGCAGACGGCACCTCTTGCTTCCCAGACTGATCGTTTTTCAGGTTTCACCTTTTCTGAAAGAGAAATAATTTTCCCCCAGGAAATTTTTTTTTCCTCTGCCCAATTTCAAAACTTACCATTAAAAAAAATGGCAGGTAAACCACTGCCCTTTTTGCGGGCCCCAAACCGCGGGCCCCCAATTTTTCCTGGCCCGCAACTCTGGTTTTTGCTTTGATCATGTCCCTTGCATTTTTAAACACCCAAAAAAAATTTTAAGGGGCAGTAATGCCTCCCCCCCAATTCTTTTTAAATTTTAGTTTCATGTTTTAAGGGCTTTTGTGCTGCTGTTATAAAACCTGCCCCAAGCCCTGAGGAAGTTCCACGTTACGGCAAATAGCCACATAGGCTGGGAAACCTGTATAGATTCACCCTCAATCCCCTTTACTAATTTCAGGGGCCCAACCCCTCGCTTTCACTTCCCGCCCCTCTGTGCGATTGGGCCCAAAACCCCCCGTAAACCCTTTTTTCTGCCTTTAAAACCGAAACTCACTGGCCCCCATCTTCCACTACAGCAAAGCTGCTCTCAATCCGTCCCGTGGTCATGTTTAAAACACAACCATCTGTGTAAAAATTTCTCACATCTTTACCCCTAAAGGAGAAAACTTGTAGGGCAGGTTTCCCCTTTTTTTTTCTTTTCCCTTTTTTACTAACTCCTTTACAGTTATTTTGGCGTCCTTCTTGCATCCTTTTCAGCCAATTCACTCCTTATGTAAAAAAAGTTATATTTGGTGATTCCAGAATTTTGCTCAATTTTTTTTTTTTCTCAATGTTGTCCCAAAGGAAGTTTGTGAATTTTACTATGCTACCACACTGTGGGGATTTCATTAAACTGCAATGGATGAACCCCTCACAATGTGTGGGTGTTTTTTTTAATCATTTTTTTTCCCACACCTGCTGGGGTTTTTGTACAAAGCAGGAAGCCTTTTTTTCCATAGGAATTTTAACATTCACTGACATTTTGGAGAATTCCCTCTCACCCCCCCCCTTTTTTCTGAAAAAAGAACTGCATTTAAAAAAAAAAAAAAATGGGTAAAAGGGGGGGGGGGGGGCCTGTTTTAAAAAAAAACAAAAAAAAAAAAAAATAAAAAAAAACTTGAAAAAAATTTAAAAAAAAAAAAAAAAAAGCCCCCGGAAAAATGGGCCCCCCCAAATTTGCCCCCCCTGCCCCTCCCCCGCCCCCCCAATTTTTTTTTTGTTTCAAAAATTGATCCATCTTCCACTTTCCTCCCAAAGCCCCCCCAATTCCCCCCCGAACAAAGGCCTGAAAAATCCAAAAGAAATCCCATCTCCCCCTGGGGGGCCTTAAACCAACCCGCCCCCCGTTTAATTGGGTTTCCCTCAGTCCAGTTTTTTATTAAAAAATGTTTTTAAATTTTTTCCCACTTTATCCAGTCAAAACCAAGAAAAGACAAAAATTTTCCCCTTTACAGTAAAAATGGTTTTTTGGGGGGAATTTTAAAATCGCCAGATTTTTGAACTGGGAAAAACATCGATGCCTGTCCCCAAGTGATAAACCCTCCCAAAAAGGGGAAAATTGGTTTTTCCCTTTCAATTTTTCAATTTAGATTTGCTGACTTTTAAAAACCCCTGTCAGCAGAAAGTGACAACAGTCTCGTGTTGGGTTTAAAAACAAGACTCCAACGTTTTGCGCCGCATGATGTTTTTCCAAAATAAATGAAAACAAGGCCCCACCCTCTGGGTAAACACAGTCCGATTAAATGCTGTTTCAAAATCTGATTAAAAAAGCCCCGGGGAAGAGCAAAAACCCTTTGGGAGAAAACGTAATCTCAGCTGCTGACCTCTTTTAGGTGAAAAAAACCATCTCTACATTCCCCAGCCAACGGGGGACAAAAGAAAGCGTTAGCAAAAATCCACACAAGAGAACCCAAATTTGAGAGGGAACAAGGGTTTTGTTTTGTGCAACATGGGGATTAGGCCAGGCACCGTAGGGTCCCAAAAAAACAGAATTAATCGCCCCAAAAATCATTTGCCAAGCTATTTTCCTTTTCCCTTCTTTTCCACGGTAAAAAAGGAGTTTTCCGGAGGAGGGGGAAAATTCTAGCACACCTTCCTCTAAAAGACCCCCTAAAAGTTTTTTGGGGATCCCCTCCTCTGCCTGCCGCCCGCTTGTGAGAAAAACTGTGACCTCCAAATAGGGGGACCCCCCCTTTTAAATTTAAAGGTGACAGGTGTGACATCAACAAGTCCCCCCATCAGTGGGGAAAACCCGTAGCCCCCCAAACACTCCGGCAAAAAAACAACATTTCCCCCAGCGTTTTGGGTGAAACAGTCAACTCCCCGCCATGGTGCCCCAGGAAAATTTTAACAGTTTTCCCCCAAATACAGAGTCCCCAGCCGAACATTTTTTTTTGTTTCGTGGTTTTTTAAAAAGGGGGAAAAAGGAGAGGGCCCGGACAACAGTATTCTGCCAGTCCTGAAAACTTTCAAGAGAGCGTTTTAAAACCCCGCCCCCCCAAATTTCCCTGGCCTATGGCCAGGGTCAGAGCCCCAAAAAAATTTTTTGGAAAATGCCCCCAACAAGCATCTTATACCAAAACCAAATGAAACCTAGTTTAGAAAAAACCCAGCAGGGAAAACCCTCCCTTTCCACATAAATGTCCCTTTTAAAACACAGTCCCCCAAACTTTTTCCCGCTAAAGGGAGCTCAAACTGCTCCTGGAAACCCTTCAGTCTGGTCTTGGGCATAAAACAAAGTTAGTGAGGAAGATCCGGGGTCGGCCCATTTAAAGGTGCAAGGCTTTGGATCCCGGGGTTTCCAAAACAAAAAAAAACAGGGATTCCCCGCATGGTCAAATCCTCTCTGGCTTTTAAAAGACCCCCTTTTAAAAGGCAAGGGCCAAAAACTCCCCCAGATTTGGGTTTAGCAAAAATTTTCCATGTGTATATACTTGAGAACAGGGATGGGAAAATCCCCCCAAAAAAGTGAAAAAGTAGTCCATCAGGTTTCCCCAACAAAATGTTTTCCCCCAGACAATTTAACAAAACTCTCCCTAAAAAGTTTTCCCGGGGATGAAAGGGGGGAAAACACAAAAAAGGGTGTGGGCAAATTTTTGTCTGCCCACAACTGGTGTAAAGGGGGTGGAGATAGGCAGAGTTTTGTTTCAACCCCAAAAAAAAAACCAACCACTGATATTTTTCTGATCAGAAAGTTTTTCCCAAAAGGGAAAGGGCAACATTTAAGGTGGAATATGTTTGCCCCCTGTATCCACCAAAAAATGGCAATGTTTGTCCCCTCAACCGTCACCCCTCAATCAGGGGATCTGCCAACGCCCCCTGATGCAGGTTCTTCTTTAGGGGGGTGTCAAAATTCCCCCATTTTGGGGAAATACCCGGGGGGCCCGGTGTTGGGGGAAACATGCAGCAAAATTTGGAGTTTTTTTGTGGGGGTCAGGTCCGGGAATGCACCCTCTTTTACAGATGTATAATTTAGGGCAAATGCTGAACCCCGGGGACCCTCTTCGCCACAAAAAAAACACTTGTCTCTGGGGTCTAACCTCGTCCACCCCTTCCTCGCACACCCCGGGCCATTTCGGCCCCTCTCCCTCTTCTCCCACCCACCCCGGAAAACCCGACTGCCAAATGGACTGCAAACATGTGAGGACCAGGTTTTTGCTACCGCCACAGGAGGGCCCGATAGGAACAGGGAAAATAATGGATTAAACAGCTGTTAACATAGCCCTTTACCCCCTTCCCGGTTTCCCGTTTTATAAGATGAAACTTTTGTCTTTGGCCCTTTACTTAACTGAAGCCTCAGTTAAAATTTTTTTTCTTAAAATCCTCTCCCCGGGTTCCTTCTCCTCCCCTCTCCTCCTCACCTGAGAAAACTGCAAATTATGCAAAAAAATCAACTCCCATTTCCCCATGTTTTTTCAACCTTTTAACTCCCCGGGGTTTTTTTTCATCAAGGAGCGACAGAGGGAGGGACCAAAACCCTCCCAAAACAGCTTGACGGAAATGTTCCCTCATTAAAATAGCACCAGTTGGGGTGAACCCCAGTTTTTCCGCTCCAGTTTCCTTTAAAGGGTTTATCTAAAAATATTTTTGGGTTTCTCTTTGAGGGCCCATAAAAATTTAGGAATAAGTGAAAGAGACACCGGGGGGAAAAATGTCCCCCCGGGCCGCACCCACAGGAGTCAGAACAGCTGAAAGAGGCGTATGGTCCCGGCTGATTTTAAATTTCCCGCAACAGTTTTAACATCACGACAATTTTTTGTTGTTGTTTAAAGACTTAAAATAGCCCCTGAAATCTCCCAAAAACTAAGGTTAACCCTCCTGTTAGGGAATCCAAAAGCCTGTAACCAAGGAAAGCAACCATCCAACCCAAAAGGGTAACCCTTTTCAATAAGGGCTGCAAATCCCCCCAAAAGGGGAAAAAGGGTTATATCTCTGCCCCCGTTGTGGGTTTTTTAATAAGGGGGGATAACGTGATTAGATGACTCCCCAAATGTACTGAGAACCTCTGAATGACTCATAAAGTAGAAATTCATGGGTCCAAAACATCAAAATCACGCCGGGAGACTCCCCCTCCCCCATTTGCAAAAAGCCCCTCAGGGAAAAAAAACTACGCCAGAGGGGGGAAAAACCCCAAACTGGGGGTGGGGTCAAAGTAAAAAAGGGGGGACTAGCCTCCCACTCTGCAATCAATTAAAAATTGGGGCCCATCCCCATGCAACCTAGGGGGGGAGGTAAACCTCACAGCCCCTCACTGTGGGTTAAAAATGAGGAGTGTCCTAGAAAGGCGGAGCTTCCCCTCCAAGACTCCCACCAGTTTCAATCCTTGCTCAGTTGCAAACCCCCCCCTGTTCCTCCTCCTTTGAGGAAGGGGCTAAAGGGGGGGGCGGGGCTGCATGGTTGATGTGTAATACAGTCATACTTGGTAAAATCGGGAGAAGGAGGGAGGGAAAAACAGAGTTTTTTTTACGCTGGCCGCGATCTCCCTAGGAAGACAAACAGAAACAGGGGAAAAATGTATAAGGATGTCGGGGGTAGAGTCGTTGACTCGGGTGCCTCCTTTAAACCCGGGGAGGGACCAGAAAAAAATCGGGGGGAGGAGCTCCCAAAAATATCCCATTCTGCCGTACCCATACGAACATCCAAAACTGGATACAATCCCGTGTAAAAGGGATTGGTATTATTATATGGAGGCGGGAGTGGAGCATCAAAATGGACTATGTAGCTGTTTAGGTTGTTCAGAACACACCCTCCGGACGATCTACCCGAGCGTGAAATGAGTCCGAAGTCTGTGTAACTGACCCCTTTTTATAAAGGTGATCCGTTCCCTGCCAACCCACCAGAAGGTTAGCCCACAACTGTCTATCCTGTTCCGCGTTCTCTAAGCTTTTTAATTAGTCTTTTCTTGCCAAACAGACTAGCTTCATCCTTCTGTAATCGCACTGCATCCCTGACAGCTAAGGCTTGTTTTAAACAATCATTCAAAATCAAACCCAAAGGCTTTGTCGCAGTAAGAAGTTCATTCTGTTTGCGAACCGCATTTTCCAACATGATTTTCAGATCAACCGCCTTCAGATGAAGCGAAGCCAAACCAAGCTGCTGATCATAAATACCAATTAAGTCATCAATCTGTTCCCCAGAGTTCCCACGACCTAAACCATAGGAATGGCCAATAACATTTTTTTTGCAACTCGGAGTCCATCCTATCGTTACAATAAAAATGCGGCAAAAATCAACTCAAATCAGCACAAACAGCGGTTTTCAGCGTTCCACTCAGCAATCCGCACACAGACACACACACACAGAGCTCTGCAGATTCAGACACCACACACCACAGCAGCAGTCTCAAAAATTGCCACAAACATAGAAATACAGACAACACAAAACACAGTGTCAGACAAGCGGAAAAGACAGAGAAGAAAAAATAAAAATTAAAAATTAGGCGCCGGCTACAAAATATATATGATGCATCAATCTCAGTCCCTCACTTCAGAGCTGGGTCAAGCTCGAGGCGAAAATAAGCCTCAATTTAGTTTATTCGATCAATCAATCCACCCAGTGACAAAAGGTTTTTTCTTTTCCAGCTGGGGAGAGCGATTTAACCCTTATTAAATCAAATAATTTATCTTAGTCCTTTATACTATAAGCAACCCGATTAAGGGTGCCAAACAAAGGTGATCCAACCTGCTATTAGTCCTTTATTTTCCACGAGTGATACAACTCGGTCCAATTAACCCAAATAATTATAAGTCCACTGGAGATGAGTCGAAATCTCCGGCTGATACAAGCCCCTGCTAATTAATACACAGACACCCGAAATTTCTTTTTTAGAGGCACAGGGATTGCTCCTCAGGGTAAAGAATAAATTAATCTTTATTAATTAATCAATTAATTAATTAATCAATCAATAAAACCTTCTTTTAAAAAACCCAGCTTAAGTCAGAGTTAACGTAAAGGCTCTGTTTGAACTAGCCACAGTTCCCTGTAATGTGTATTTATCCAAATCCTTAAACAACCGACTCTTTTAAGAGAGATTCTATCTATTTCTGCAGCTTCTGAATTCTGTGAGGCCGCACACAGCAAATCAGCCCCGGTCCGACCACACGGCGCTTCAGACAACTAAAAAATAATCAAATACGGTCTTACCACACCGAAGCGTCCGGCCGAAACGGATCAATCAGGACCAAACAGCCCGCCCGCGGGCTGAGACTTCATAACCGCACGAGCCCCCAATTTGTTAGAAGAAAATATTCTAGCGCAGTAAGTTAACTTTGGAAAAAGTAGGTGTATTCTCTTCTCTGCCCTAGGTGCGCTCAGCGAGCTTCGTGTGGCCCACAAGAAACACAGCAGATATGTCGTCAGACGTCACAGAATCACAGAATTTAATCCAACAAAACAGCTTTATGAATTAACAACAAAACTGCAGAACTACAGAAACTACATCCAGTTACCTGAGGTAGAGAAAAATAGAAAAGAGAGGCAAAGACGCGTCACGTTTGAGAGAGCTGGTGCAAAAGCAAAAAATTGCAGCTATCTGAATTTTTGCCTGCCTTGTGCACAAAATTTTATTAATGTAGATAAAGTCCTCCTTCTAGTATAAGTCCTCCTCTTTGACCAATTGGAAGCTACTTTGATCACTCAGAAAAAACTAATTTAACTGGCCGACCGCCCCCCACGGATTCTAAGGTCACTGCTGTCATGAGATAAAGTTTAAAATACAGAATCGCTTAGGAAATGATATTGAGGCTCCCTTCCTGTCCATAAATTCTCAAGAACAAACATAAATTCAGTATTTTGGTTCAGGGAAAGGTTATCTTGCACTCAGCTCAATCTTGCTCTGTTTTGCACCATTCCACCCAAAAAATTAATCCTCCTTAAGAGACGGGCGCTGAGAATGAGAGGGTCGGAGAGGGGGCGGAGAACATGAGATACAATTCCTTTTTCTCACATATAAAACATAATTATTCAATCTAACATATTCAATTACCCCTAGTTAACCCTAACTCCTGAGGCAATTTTCAAATAGTAAACACAAACTTTTCATTCAAACAAGTTTCAATTTTGATTCTGATATTCACACATATAGTACAACTTTCAATTAAAAAAGACATGAATTCATACTTACGAAAAATGGTCTTCAAAACTATAATGTTAGTGTTTTAACATTCTACATTTATATTCTATATACAGCACCCAGATGTTTATTCTGGAAACCTTTTGATCTTACTGTAAACAAGGAGACCTCTCCCCTGAGCTCATCTTTATACACCCCCCCAGGAACACGAGCGATTTGAAAGCCGTCCTTGCATTGCAAATACTTACCCATTAGTAAGTTTTAAATCATTAAACACAGCCTGTTCAAAATACTACTGACGGCGTTGGAGGGAGGGAGGGACGAGAAGTAAATGTACTTGTTCTTTAGCTGTCCTAATCTGAATACACATCTCTTTCCCCTTTATATCAGTTTTAATTTTGACTTATATTTTTAGTTTCTGTATTAATATCGGAACAGTTGTTATCCCCACTACAGCCAATTGTATTTTTCTCTCAGTTTACTCTCCCACCTTTGGTCACTTTGATTCCTTAAGATGAGCGTCTGTTCATGATGTTCATCATTCCAGAATCCATTTCTTCCTTTAGGTCTCTCTCTCTCTCTCAGAAATGCCCAGAAAAGTTTAACTTCCACCTGTTAATTGGTACCTGTGTTGGGTCCACGCTTTGTTGAGTGGAAGAGTTTTCCTTCAGCTAACATTTGTTGCCTTTTATCTTAAACACTGCTGAATGGTGGATAAGAACTTAATTTTAAATTTGTAAATACCAGAGAATATAAACCAGTTGAAGGTTTATGATGATGTTTTAACCAACTGAGTCACTCGAGGAACAAATGGATGTTCTTCAAAAAGGAAGGCTTTTTTCCTCAAGAAGTATCTTAAAGCTAACCAATTTAGAAAAACAATCAATAAATATTATTATTACGAATTGGTATGTATATAAAAAACATTTATATAAAAAAAATGCATATTATTATTATACATCCTTAACTTAAGACGTTAACATATAGGCTTTAGCTTAACTGGTTACTTTTCTTTATTCTGTTAAAGTAACTTTATATTTAGGCTGCAGAAAAAGATTATTTATAAACTGATAAGAACTTCAAATTCTAATCGCCGAACAACTAAAAAAATTATTAGACAGACAGGATCTTTTTCTTTTCTACTTTTTCAGTCTCATATAGGTACCGGTAATAGTAAAAATTCTAACCTGAAGAAGTATAATTTCCTTCAGATCGAATAATTCTACTAATTATTGATTTACTGCATGTAAATGGCAGTGCTGATGCAACACTTAACTGTAGTAATGACTCGGCTGCAATCGCCAAAAGCAACAACAAACTGGGAAGGACTTAAAACTTTCCTTTAAAATTTCAAGAGGGATCTCTTCAGCCTCCTGCAATTAGGATTAGGTGATAACCTACTGTGCCTACTAGTTGGGAGGCACAATCTGCTTTTCAACCATGCTAAAAATTAAATAAACTCATGTAACAGTCCTGGAGAAACATGATGGTACCCTTATTTTGTTGCAGTGTATACAAAACTAAATTTCATTTAGTACAGCTTTTCAGACAGTAAAATGAACATTTCCATTTCATAAAGTGCAGGAGTGGAAGTTCATGGAAGTTCAGAGCATTAATATATATTGTGCAAATATGCAGTATTTTTGGTTTGGTGTTATCAGTGTAATGCAGAGTTTGTGACATGATTTTGAGTTTTTCCAACAGATCTGGAGACTGATGGTGGTGGGGAAGAAGCTGATTCAGAATCTGGTGGACCTGCATTGAATGCTGCAAAGCCTCTTCCCAGAGGGTAGCAGGGAGAACAGTCTGTGGTGGGGGTGTGAGGGGTCATTTATGATGTTATGGGCTCAGGACACGCAGCCCTGGGATGAAATGTCTTTATGGAGGGAAGAGGAGCCTCGATGATCTTCTCTGCTGTTCTCACCACTCTCCTCACCTTTTTCCAGTCTGAGTTGCTGCAGCCTCCACACCACACAGTGAGACAGCTGGTCAGAATGCTCTCTATGGGGCTTCTGTAGAAGGTGGTGAGGATGGGTGGGGGCAGTTGGGCTCTCCTCATCCTCCGCAGGAAGTACAAGCGCTTCTGTGCCCTCTTGACCAGTGAGGTGTTGTTTACATTCCAGGTGAGGGTGTCTGTGATGCGCACCCCCCAAGGAATTTGGTGCTGTTGACCACCTCTACAACTGAGCTGTTGATGAGCAGTGGAGCGTGGTTAGGCCAGTTCTTCCTGAAGTCAACGATGATCTCCTTCATCTTCTCCACAGTCAGGATCAGGATGTTATCTTTGCTCCAGTCCACCAGCTGCTCCACCTCCTCTCTGTTGTCCTGGTCATTGTCGTCCCTGATAACACCCAGTATAATGAATCAATTCCTGTAACTCAATGAAACTTCATCACCTCTCAGTGAGTATTTTGATCAACTCTCTATGAGCAAACTGCTCCAGTTGTCAGGTTTGAAGGGGGCCTTTTCCAGATGACATGTTTCAGCTCCTACCGAAGATACAGAATATAGAGGCCACAGAATAGTCCAGCATTTTCCTTGTAGCCATTCTTGACTGTTTTTAGCTACCGTATTTTCACGACTATAAGGCGCACTTAAACGTCTTTTTTTTCCCTCAAAATGTGCGGTGCGCCCTATGGTGCGGTGCGCCTTATGTGTGTTGTAACTGCGACTTTTGAGACCACCTCATTGAGGAGATGATGAAAGAGTGGCTGAATGTAAGGAGACCAGGTGTTTTTTTTCCACCCCTCACCATCGCTGTTAATATGTAACTCCATGCGTGCCCATCTCACAGCTGATGTGAAAACAGTGGAAAAAATATATTAACGCAGCTACGACACATCGGGGTGTAACGCGGGTACGCCACTGTGCATCAGACTACAGCACGCGTATACATGCAAAGTCAATGGTTTGACTTACATCATAAGGTCAGCAAAAGATACACCGCAGTTGCGCATTTTGGTGGGCTGCAGTGAACGGGGGGGGGGGGGGGGGGGGGGGGGGGGGGGGGGGGGAGGGGGGGGAAAAAAAGGGGGGAAAATAAAGGGGGGGGGGGGGGGGGAGAAAAAAGGAGAAAGAAGGGGGGGAAAGTAAAAAAAAAAAAAAGAGGGAAAAAAAAAAAAAAAGAAAAAAAGAAAAAAAAAGGAAAAAGGGAAAAAAAAAAAAAAAGCAAAACAGAAAAAAAAATAAGGGATAAAAAGAAAAAAAAAAAAACAAAAAATAATAAAAAGATAAAGGGGATAAAAAAAAAAAAAAATATTGAAAAAACTAAAAAAAAATAAAAAAAAGGGGGGGCGGAACTAAAAAAAAAATAAAAGAAAAATAAAAAAAAAAAGTAAATAAAAGAACAAATAAATAAAGAAAAAGGAATAAAAAAAGCCACGGCCGGAAGAGGGGGGGGAGGGGTGGGGGGGGGGCACAACACGATCCGACACACACCCCCACGAGTCTCCCCACCGGCCGGCCCCCCACCCAGGCCCCACCGCCCCCCCGTTACCCAAGGGATGCCTGTTGGTCCCGGTGCCCCCCCACCGGGGGTAACCCACCCCCCACATCCCCACACTCGCACCCCCCCACCCCCCGTTCCACCACCCACAATGACACCAGAGGTGGAACCCCAACACCCAACCCCCCCCCCACCCGTCCTCCCCCCCCGCTTCCCCCCCCCCCCCCCCCAACCCCCCCACCACGGGGTCACGCCCCCACCCCCCCCCCTTACCGGCCCCCCCCCCCCCAATTAACCATCCCCCCCCCCCCCCCCCCCCCCCGCCAATCCTATTACCCCCAACGTTTTATCCCCCACCCCCCTCCCCCCTTGCTCCCCGATGCCCTCCGATACCACCCCACCCTTCTTTTAACTTTTGTGTACCCCCCCCAAAATTGCCCCATAGTCGCCCGAGTACAACCCATTTCATATCCCTGTCCCCCCTTCGCCCCTTCTAATCCTCCCCCCTGATCCCCGTTTCCCCCTTAACCCCCGCCAGTCCACCAGCCCTCCCAGCCCCCTTTCCCCAAACCAATCTACCGCGACACCCCCTACTCAAGAGTTCCCTCCCACCTAGCAGGCTGGAAAGCACCAAACTCCGTGAGACCCCCCTTTAATCTCCCCCCCTTTGAGTAAACGGTTACCCCTTCCCCCCCCCCGGACGGCCCACACCCGACCTGTACCCCGCGGATACCCCCGTATTTACTATACCCCTCCTTCCCCCGCCTCCTTCTACGCACCGAGTAACCCCGACCCCTTTCCCTAGAAACCACCCCCTGTGTTTCCTCCCTGCCTGCCCCCAGACACGTCCCTGGGTACCCCACCCCAACCCCTCCCCCCCCTCCCCACTTGTCAAGTTGTTCCCCTCAACAATACCCCAACATATCCGCCCCTACCCCCCCCTCATGCACTTCCACTCCCTAACTATGAGCCCCCCAACACCACTGCCCCCCCTACCCTCCCCCCCCCACCCCTCCCCCCTCACCTCAACACTGTACGTCCTGGTGTTCCCCCCCCCCCCCCCACCCCCCCCGTCCTTATATAAATACACTTCGGCCCGTTAATCTATCGCCCCCCCTCGTTCCTCATGCCCGTACCCCCGTGTCCACCGTTGCGCCCCCGCTCCTTGACCCCCTTTCCATATAGCTCCGTTCCCACACCCTCCCTCCCATCCCCGCTTTAAAGCGTCTTATATTTTTTAATATGAGCCACATTGCTCGTCCTTCTTTTGTCCCCTTAATTTTTCTATTCATCATCATATATGTTGACCCCCCTCACCCCACCACGTATTATGGTTTTTGTCTCCTCCTGCGCGCGTTCCATCGACCGCCACCTGAAAAAGTATAAAAGGAAATTTTAATTACATTATTACCAAACCTGCAACCATCAATCCTAGGATTAAGACTTAATCGCATTTTGTATTCATGAACCAGACGAACCTATAGGATGCAGGAATTTAATGAATTTAAGAAAGGCTTCTTCTCACAACACACGTTTTAGCAGAAGTTTGCCTCGTAGTCCAAAGAAAACTTAGATTAAAATTCCATAATTATCCAATCATATACCCTTCTTTAGCTACGGTTACATCACAACTCATGGGCAAAGACCTCCCCAGAACTTTCTGCTTAAGCCGTAGGTCTGCTCTAGTTTAACGTATATTTTTGTCATGCATGAATTTGGAACTCCTGGACAATATTTATCATAAGAAGGTGACAAATATATTTATCAAACGACTCATAGGCTCTCGCTCGAAATCTGAATAAAACACTTTTCATATGGCCATTCTAAAACATTCTTTGCTCCTGTTTATAATAGAACAATGCATGCTTAGGATCATTTATCCTTCTTTGCCAAAGTGCCAGCAGTGACCAAGTACCAACTGTATTTACTTGAGTAAAAAGTATTGATATCAAATCTTATTCACTACAAATTAAAAGTTACTTCCGGTTCAAACATCTATAAGAGTCTAACACCCTACCCACTTTTTGACACTGCTGTTGTGCGCCAAAGTATCTCTGATGTATTTAAAGGTATTTAAGCATAAAAAAAATACAAAATTAAATGTTTATCTCAGTATATTTCTGTATTAGATTTCAGAGTAATTTTCTAATGAAGATTTTAACTTTCGAAACCACCTATATAAATGACAGTCCTAGAAACTCACCTGCACAACAATTCTACAAACACTTAAAAACGAGTCTGTATAAAATGCAAAAAAAAAAAGAAAATAAGTCTGAAAATTTAAAAAAAAAACACTGAAACACACAAATAGGGGTTCACCTCACACTGTCACAATGAAAAGTAACAGGTTTAAGAGTGAATCTAAAAGGTCCATCTATTTAGAAAAAACTCATCTTATTTGCACTTGGCCACATTGCAAAAGCTAACAAACTCCTGTAAACGTAGATAAGTACAAATATCCTGCCCCTGTGAGTGTCTCACAGTGAATGATAAATCGTAAAAATGTGGAGTGTCCCAAATTCGGTCCTAAGGGCTGCTATATTGAATGATCAAACTGGATATCAATATAGAAAAGTGGGCACATTGGTTTTCAAAGTGAACTCGGAAACACTCACACAAGCGACTGCTAGTCTTTTAGAAATTTTAGTAGAGTAGAAAGTACATTTGATTTTGTACCACTGTTCAAAGGCATAAACCATTAGGCTGCTTCCATGAAAGCTTCATCAAAGAGTACTATTAAACTCCCATTTATTTCAGTAGGATTAATCTTAATCTTATAATTTGACATGACTCAATCCATTTCAGATGTTGAAAGATCGAATTTCTCACAGTTAAAATTGTATTTAGATCACACAAGCTTTTGAGATCCAACTCGTTTCAAAACTCTAAGATGCTCCACCCTAAACTCTCTCTCTATATCCACATCTCTCACATCTCCAACAGTAAAAAGATAACCCCATACTGACAACTTTTGAGTTGGTGGTTGAACAAAGCTCAGGTCAACCATCATGGTGCGGCCTTTTAGAAAAAAATAGAAATGCCTATTCTTCAGAATTCCAAATTAAATTACTAAATACTCATACAGATGTTAACTATCACTGCCATACTCAGTAAACTTGACAACCTTAATGCTTTAAGTGCAGCAGCCTGAACACTCTCATAAATGCACCAGATCCAGGCTTCTGGGTTCAGCTTTGAACATTATGGATGCAGACTAGAAAACGGTTAAACTGAAATCCCTTTATCACACACATGGCAATGTAACAGGAAAGTTTTACTGGAATAGCAGTGTCAAAACTTTTACGAGAAGGATGCCTCATTTCCCAAAAGCTCCTGACTAATGCACATTAAAGGTTACGTGATAAGACATGCCACCTGGTGGCTTATAGCCAATAACAATAGTTCAATACAGACCAAGCATGAAAACATATATTTGCATGACTAAATCTGCAAGTGCAACAAAATTATATCTAAAAGAAATCAGTAACAAAAATCCAATTAGTATGTGATCTCACTTTATTAGGTTATGGCATTTGTTCATGTTAAAAGCAGCATAAAATCATGCGTATTATTCACTGGCCACCCTAGACGAAGGACCAGGTTGGAGGTGGACCCTTCTGGATGTTGTATCGACAGGTGGCTGGCCGATCTTCCACTGCTTGCAGCAAAGATCAGCCTCTTGCCTGTCAGGGGGGATGCCTCTCCTTGTTTTTAAAAAAAAAAAAAATCCTGGATCTAGCCTGCACGTTCTCGATGTGTCCCCGCTTGGCCTCCACCTCCAGGTATAGTCTTACCGTGATGTTCCTTGACGAAGATCTGCATGCCACCCCTGAGCAAAACGGAGGACCAGTGGAGGGTGACTCCTTCTTGATGTTGTCAGTCGGACAGTGTGCGGCCATCTTCCAAGCTGCTTTCCAGCGAAAGATCCAAGCCCTCTGCTGTCCATGGTTGGGGCTTGTCCCTCCTTACCTGGATCTTAGCCTTCACTTCTCGCTGGTGTCGCTTTGGCCTCCACCTCCAGGGTGATGCGGTCTTGCCGGTGCAGGGTCTTAACGAAGATCTGCATCCACCCCTGAGACGAGAAACCAGGTGGGAGGGGACTCCTTCTGGATGTTGTAGTCGAGAGGGATGCGGCCCACTCAACAACAGCTACACAGTCACACCAAAGATCAGACACCTGCTAGGTCAGGGGATGCCCTCCTTATCCTGGACCTTAGCCTTTCACGTTTCCCTCCGATGTTGTCGCTTGGCTCCACCTCACAAGGTGATGGCATTATCCCGTGAGGGTCTTCACAAAGATCTGCAATTTTTTTGGCTATAAAGAAAAAAAACCCACAAGACAATGATTCTAAACCCCGCTCTACCAACGGCCATTTAGAGCAACGCAGAGCAGAAACAAACACAACACATTTGTCAAAGTGTCTTTCATACGTTATGAGCGGTAGATCGCGCGATGACAAATAAAAATACTCACGGCGCGAAACATACACACATAACATAAGAACGAGCTTCTACGCGAAACGACTAGCAGCAGGGCGACGGTATTCAAGAAACAACGCCATTTTGTGAATAGCCTACGTTTGCCTTCTCTCGCTTTCACACGTATGTATGACACCGCCAAATGAAGTCTGGCCATTTCCAACTACGCCATTAACCGTGTTTGACGGCCACACTCATCAACAAACAAAATATAATAAAAATACTGCGACCAAATTGCCGGATTTCACTTTCTAGAATGGCTAACTGCCATTACAATTGATCCGGAAAAACACACACTACGCTTTAAAAAAAAAAATAAAACAACACACACAAGACGGCAACCCAGAACAATATACATCAAAAAAAATTAACAAATTAATTCAATGGTAATACTAGACACAACTTGATAATACGAACAACAACGCGTATATAAAATAAGAAAATAATTGAAAACAAACCGTACACACTACAGTTGCTTTCTATGTTTTGAGTAAACTGAAGTAAGTATGGCGAATCCGCTTGCTCTGACACTGCTGCTGCCGCTACGAGGACCGGGGGATCTTCTATACTGTCAACACCGCATCAAATTGGTATTCATCGGATACCGCTCAAAAAGTAGTCCCCCATTACTGTTTTTGGATAAAATACATGTAGGATGTGCGATGTTCTGCCCAGACTTTAGAATTGGACCTAATAATGACGTTCAAATTGTTTGCCGCCCGCCGTTAAACTTCACTAATAAAGAAGAAGATGGATTAAAAATACTTTGTAATTCAGTTGAATGGATAGGTGTTTAATTTTTATTAATAATAAAATAAATAAAAGCAAAAAGAATCATAATAATTATATTTAAATATTAAACCTAAAGCTGAGATTGAAAAAAAGACTAAGAGAAAAGGATGCTAATTAATTGAAAAAAAAAAAATTTAAATCAAGTCTAAACAAAAATCATTAAGTCTTGGGTGAATGTTTTTTTTTTTTTTTCCAACGCATTAGTCAAGTTTTGGCCTCAGGTTAAGCAAACTTCGCTGTGTGTCCATGGTTTCCCTCGCAGTGACTCAGAGACTGTCACTCACACAACATCATACTTTAGAAAAATCTTGTAGATGTACACAACAGAAAACCTTTATCTTTTAATTTCATTTATCAGATTATTTAAAGGTATTAATGTGTACCTTCTGTTCCTTCCATTTAAAACATGTGCAAAATCCAACAATCGCAAATAAAAATTATGAGATGTTCTGTGTAAAGTAGACTCGGTAAACTCTCATTCTATCAAATGTCTTCTACTGAAAAAGGGGACTAACCTAAAATTAACCAATGGAAAATATAAGAAATTATATCCAACATCACACAAAATATATGAAAAAAATAATTTCAAAATCTATTAAAACTTATATACACACACCACTCCTATAGAGGCCTCATTAATTTAAGTTTTTTCTTTTTATACACACGACACACACCAACATCTGTCTCACACCACACACACTTTTCATTCTTGTCATAGGCTTAATAAAAATGAACATGTGCACAAGCCCTCTATTGCATACAACACAACAGCGACTCACATTTGTCTGCTCGAGAGTCCTAATCCCTAAATTTGTGTTTTTCAATTACTGGCAAACAGAAAATCATCATAATTATCATGTGTAAAGATTCTGAAAAGAAAATTAATGAATCATCAGCCTCTGTTCAATTACAAATTACATCTAAAGTGCTTGTTTTCAATATGTAATAAAGCTCACAACTAAACAATAATCAACATGACTTCACATCAATAAGACCTTTGTTTATTGAATGGGTACTGTAAATTAGCGTCTACAAACTTAACAGTCACTCATCCTGTTTGAGAGCCTAGTGCACCTTAGTTTATTGACAACGAGAGCCATTCCCTTCACACTGACTTTCTAATGTTTTAAAGATGAATTACACCGAAGAATGTTAGCAATACTATATTGTGCATTTAACACACCAAACAGATTTATACCGATCTAATTACTAACACTCAAGTTGGACTTATGAGCTAAAGCTCTGAGTGAAAGACTGGCAATAAAGGATATTCTTACTTGCAGTGCCATTCATATGGTGGAATAGCCACATTGTTGAGCCTTTCTGTTTTCATGGTCGGTATGGTGAAACTGGCTAGGATTATTGTGTATGAACTCATCATATACTCTACACTTTCTTAAGAAAAATACCACACTGGTTGTTCTCAGATAAGTCTTATAATGGAGAAACAAAGAGAATCCTCTGACCAAACTGGCCAAATGGATTCAAAGTCCAGATTGTCATTTCTCCATTTAGCTATTATAATATTATCACTAGTTTACAGAGAGGAACTAAGGGTCAGCGGGACATACTAAAATTCCGGGTTTGGCATAGCAGTTCAGTACCACAACTTCACCAAACCAGGAAATCATTCACATTGCACCAACCCCTGTTATTGTTACGGTTTTCTTTCAGATTCCTGACATAGAATAAAATAGAAAATCACATGTCAAAGATGTAATGTAGAAAGGAACTCTCTATATATACCAATTAATCATGACATAATTCATAACAACACACAACTGTTTACACTTACATCTATCATGTGTGAGACATTCACTTGTGTATAAAGGTGTAACTCAGCTAAAGTTCAGGATGCAGAGATTTAATAGGGGTAGTCGTGTGTTCACTCACCAACGTTCTCAGATAAATAGAAGTCATCTCACCATGAAAGTTTGAAATGTGACATACAATAAATAACACCACAACACAAATTGGATGAAACGTTGAGATGAATAAAGTGTTGATATTTTGAACTAAGATCCAAAATTAAGATTAATTTTATCCTAAACAGACTATGAAACCATGATCTGTGGACCGGTATACGTTCATAAGTTTATCTTGATGCTAAAGCAGCTCCAGCGGTTAATCAAACCAAGAGTTGATTTATTCTTCAGAATGTTAAACAACACACACGCGCCTTGGCACCTGTGATGGTACAGATGTGACAGACAGGAGGACTTAGACAAAAAACATTTTTGGTTGGTTTCTCACGGGTTAAAGATTAAGTTCATAGGGATCACTCAGCACAAACCATAGCACATTAGTTATTCTATACACACCGGCAGAGGACCCAAGGATCCCCTTGTCGCCGCACGCTATTGCCAATTGGTGGAAATATTGTTAATTTAACGTTTAATACAAGGTTCACTCCAAGACATCAGTCATTTGATTTTAAATTAACGGTCGCGCTTCGCTACCAGTAATAGGCCCACAATCCCAAATGTTACAAGTAATGTGTTTTTTTGTTTTTTGGAATAGATTTTTATTTTTATTTTGGTTTTGCTTTTACGGGCACTTTTGATCAGATCTCAGCCAAGCCAACAAGGGTGGTGATCTCGACCACAATATGTTGGTCCTCGTCTTTGATTAACATCATCATGGAAGAGAGCTAACATTTAGCCTTTTCTATCACACAGAACCACTTGCTGTGTAAGTTCGAATCAAAAGATGAGCTGCTTGTGTAACTCTTTTGCCTATTGTGCTAAGGGACTGCAAAGCAGTTATAAATGAAAATTACAAACTGATTATTTTTATGCCAACGCGTAGCGTCCTCATGTATTATAAATAAAGAACGCTATAACTGCTGGGTGGTGACCGCTAGAACTAACCAGCCTGAGCCTGAATGTGGAGAAGATGAATGAGATCATGGTCCGACATCAGGAAAAATCCGACTTAACCACGCTCCGCTGCCTAATCAACAGCTCAGTACTGTAGAGTGCGCGCGTCACAGCACCACATTCCCTGGGGGTGCACATCACAGACACCCTCAACCTCGATGTAAACACCACCTGTCACTAGTCAAAAGGGGCACAGATGAATCATTGTACTTACTCCTGGCGAGAGCAACGATGAGGAGCAGCCCACCGCCCCCCACCCATTCTCACCACCTTCTACCAGAAGCACCATGAGAGAAAGGAGCGTCTCGACCAGCTGTCTCACTGAGCGTGTGGTGTGTGAGCACGCCGCGCCTCACGAACTGAAGAAATGAGAGTGAAGTGGCGTGAGAAGAGCAGAGAAGATCATCGGGGCGAGATCCCCAAACCCTCCATTTGACAGACATTCATCCCAGCGCTGGTTCCAAGCCCGTAACATACAGCAATGACCCCTCCCAACCCCACCCGGGACTGTTTTCTCCCCGCTGGCCTGTGGTAAGAGACTTTTGCACATCCAATGCAGTCCAACGATTCTGACTAAAACAATTTACTCCCCTACACGCCTCAACAGCTTAGGATGTTTTCTAAAAAAGAAAAAACACTCTAAATCACGCACACAACACCGCATCACCATACTCACTGATAAAAATCCGAACCAAAAAGAGACTCAACTCTACTGCATCTTGCACCATGCATCACACTTTGATCTGCAATGCTCTGAACTTCCATATCAACCTTTTTGAACCATGTTTTTTCTCCACCCTGTTTAATTAACCACGCGCTGCATGTTTTATGAATGGAAATGTTCATATTAATCCGCTAACTGCTGCTCATTTACTGTCTGAAAACTGTACAAAACAACTTTTTTGTTTTGTATTCACTATGTTTAACAACCGTCAATAAAAGTATTCTATGTTCTAAGAACCTGCACAAACAACACAATTAAATTCTCCTTGTATCCTCTAAGAAAAAAAGAGTATGAAAAGAGATGTTAATAAACGCTATAACACTTTTTCCCCCTAAAATATTATTAATACATGATCTGGTCTGCTGGAGGTTTCTTTAGGTTTTCTCTTTTTGAGCGATTCGCAAACAAGAATGCATGGTAATGGAGGATTTGCTGCAAATCACGGTCACTACCTACACAGCAACCTGTCCCTACAATGCTTCATCCAGATCAAGAAATTCTGCAAACTCATGCAATCGACGGTTTTTTATCTATAACTGTTAACCAAATCTCAGCACTCACAAGCGGTTTAGTGAAAAGACTTGTAAAATGTTCCAGCAATAGTGCTTTCTACAACACTCACACCATCAAAACTCATGCCCAGTTCAATATATAACACAGCTTATGTCAACCACCTATATAGCTAGATGGGCTGTAAAAAAAAATAATAAAAGATACCAAAAAGGAATAAACTAAAAAAGGAGCCTTAAGAATAATAAAACACAACACACTTCATCTACAGTGATAGAAAAAAAAAGCGCGACAACACACCCAGACTTACAGTGGGAATTCTGCAACCTTGGCCAGAGTTTTAAAGAATGGTGAAACTGCTTCCTTATTAGCGGCTGTTAAAGAACAGTGAATGTATCCTTCACAGTCATTATATTGATCCACTTAGAAAACAGACCCCTCAAATAATACAATTCTCATCCTTTAGCTACAGTTAAACATTCACACACACGCAACACAATAAAGGTACTCGATAAGATATGTTTTTAAATATTGAAGCTCATGCTCTGCGTTGTAATTGAGGACAATCCTGAAAGAGTATATGTTAAAAAAAAAACTACAAAGAACAAAACACACACTCTAAAATCAGAAATATGGGTTTAGACACCATGACCGCAGTGGAGTAATCAACTTAATACACAACAGCCTACACAACCCAACAAAATGTTTCAACAGCCTTGCTCACACAGAACTTGTGACAATACTTAATAGTTGAGCTCACTATAGCAATTTACCATTCAAAATAACAGCAACAGCTCTGAATTGACTAAAGAGTTGTACTGCTCACCAGCATATGGAAGCCTCTCACACCGCTAGTCCCCTGATGCCTTTCTCTTCTCGTGAGCTATCTCGGTGTTTTAAACACTTGCTGTAGTGTCAGTACTTTGTCTCTTCATGAAAGATGTCACAAAAAAAAAAAAAACCCCCTGAAGGCAGTGGATACCACATCTGACAATTGGTATGTCTTTAGGTACCGTATACGTTCAAGGTAGAACACTGCTGCAGACGGCTCTATTACCACATCCCGGCTCGTCTAACAATAACACAACCTAAGTTAAAACCATAAAACAAATACCAGGTAGCTAATGAAAACAATTTACTTACATGTTTCAAAGAGTTTACATATACCACGCTTATGCCTCTGTTTTTTACAAATCTTTAATCACCACACTTCAACTTAGTAGTACGATTTCGGAAAAAACACACTGTATTCCCCACTTTAGCTCCCCAGACGCGTCACAGCCAGAACGATTTTTTATAAGGTGCGAGGCAATAACCAATGAAAACGAGGAGTTGCCAAAAGCGGATTAGGTAAACACCAGAAACCTCAGGGTCAATCTACACTGTTCCAACAGAAATATTAACAAGCAAACATCCATATTTTCTAAATAATGACTAACAATACTTTTCCTACAGCCTTTGCTAACAAATAGACGCTTATATTTAAACATCGTAAACTACACTAGATAAAAGGTATAAGTGGATAAAACTCAGTTTTGCGAGTTCTGGGGGAAATCAATCTGCATATCATACTCTACCCTACTTGTATCAATAAAACATACACTCTCACCAAGTGATATTTAAAGCACTAATATTATATAAATTGATTATTTGAGAAATTTTTAATTTACATTTTGGTGTTTGTCATCTGTGATTTCATTTGAGTCTCTAGAATGATTTGCACAACACACACAGTTTTTGTGTCACTCGTTACACACAAAACACACTTCACACCCTTAATCTTATTCTGTAAGAGCCGGAATTCTGATCTTCATCATATGTGATGTAGTATGCTTGATGGTCTGTAATTATCACACAATAATGTAAATGTTTTGAATTTTCCTCGTACACAAGTACTCACACAACACTGTTGATACCGTCTGTATTAGAGGTTAAAAATGGTAGGATGGACGACGAGTGTGTGACCCAAATGCACAGGCAGCATAAAGGGTGGCGCCATACCACCCCGGGACCACCAATCTAGCTCTGCAGCATAAACAAAAATAGTGGTTGAAATAAGAATATTAAGTAACAAAAAACTATGTTTGTGAAAAAATAAAAAAAAAAAAGAATATGAAAAGTACGGTCGGCTGAGAAAAAAAAAACCCCCCCCCCCCCCCCCCCCTCCCCCCCCCCCCTCCATGAATGTTTGTTGTGTTAAAGTAACATCTCCCCCCACTGACCACCACCTCCGGCCTATCGAGCCCCCCTTCTCCACCTCCCCCCCCCCCATCCCCCCCCCCCCCATTCCCCTCGATCCTCCCCCTACTACCACCCCTATGCACCCCCTCTCCCCGTCGCTTCATTCCCCCTCCCACCCATCCCCCTCAACCCCTCCCACCCCTATTCATGCCCCCCCCTTCTCCCCCACCAATATATTATCGCCCCACCCCCACCCAATCAATCTCAGAGTCCTCCCCCCCACCCCCCCACCCACCATCCCCTAGAATCGCCCCCACCTAAACCCAACGCCCGTCCACCCTTTTGAAGTCCTCCTCCCCCTAACCCCAGTACGTTAAGTCCCCCCCCCCGCAAGGTTGCCAGACACCCCAGTACCCCCACCCCGAACCTTACCGGGTGCCGTCCATCCCCCCCCCGTTTTCTTGGGTGACCTAAACCCCCCCCCCCCTCAACGTGTTACCCCCACATCCCCATGACGCGCTACCCCTTGCCCCCCCCCCCCCAACTTCCCCCCCCCCTTGCTCTGCCCCCCGCTTCGCTGAAAGTGTCCCCCCCTCTAAACCCAAAATAGTCCCAGTGGTTATCACCCCCCACCCGTCGCCCCCCCCTTGCCGCCCCCCCCCACCCGCCCTCCCCCGGTTTACCGCCCCTCAACATACATTCATTAAAAAATATAGGGGGTATACCCCAGTCCCCCCCCAAGCCACCCCCCCCCTAACCGCCTCCCCCCCCCCCCCCCCCCCGCCTATGCAAAAGCCCCAGACCCCCCTCCTATGCCCGCCCCCCCCACACACCCCCCCAAAACCATAATATTCCAATTACCCCATGCCCCCCCTCCCTCACCCCCCCACACTACCCCCCCCCATATGGTGCCCCCCCCCACCATTTTATTATCCCCTGCACTACCACCTCCCCCCTCCCTAAGGTTCCACCTCATACCAGTTAGAGTTTCTTAGCCAACCCTCCATTCCCCCAGCACTCCCTCTCTGTACCTCCCCCCCCCCCCACCCTGACAACCCCCCCCACCCTAGCCCCCCCCCCCACCCCCCCACCATCCCCCCCCCGGCTCGGCACCCCCCGCCCCCCCCCCTCCAAAGTCCCCCAGCCCTCCACTAAGACACACCCCCCCCATGTAGTAGAAGTTGGTCTCTCCCCCCCTAACTCAGATAGCCCACCCGTATCCCCCCCCCCCCCCCCTACCCCCCCTGAACCCGAATCCTAGGGACACCCCCCCAAACCCTCCCTTATTTGCCCCCCCCCCTTCACTCACAAATGTTTAGCTCTTCGCCGTCCCCCCATATAGTCCCCCCCCGTTGAGCGCTCCCTACCCCCCCCCCGATCCCCCCCCCCCATAGTCAATACCCCCCCTCCTTTTCTAAAAAATTCCCCCCAGGTGCCCCCCCCCCCACCCCCTCACTAATCCTCTCCCCCTCCCCTACCCCAACAGTCCGCCGCCCTCTCGATCACCCCCCACCCCAGTCCCCCCCCACCCCCCCCACATTATCACCCCCCCCCCCCCCCCCCCGCCCCCCCGAACCCTTAGATTAGAAGCCCCCCCCCCCCCCCCCCCCCCTCGCCCCCCACAAGATTCCCCCTACCCCCCCCTCTGAATCACCCCAAGATTACCCCCCGATGCCCGCTCTGGTACCCCTACCGTCCCCCCCCCCCTCGCCCCGTCCCCCCCCTTGCCCCGTCCCATTCTTGCACAAGCCCCCCCCCCCCCCCCCTAGCCAAATCCCCGTACCCACCCTCCATTTGACAATCCCGCCCCACATTATCCCCCCCCCCCGCGGCCCCCCTCATCTTCAAGACCCCCCCCCTATCCCTCAACCTCCAAGAACCCCAAGCAGGGTGCATAAACCCGAACTCCGTCAGCCCCCCTACACTCCCCGTTAATCTCTATTTCCCCCCCGCCGCTCCCCCCCCCCGACAGCTCACCCAACCCCCCATGCTTGCCGAATGAACCCCCCACCACAGAACTAACTCCCCCCCCCCAAAATACAGCCTTACCCACCCCCCCATAAGGAAACCATTCCCCGTGTCACCCCCCCCCCCCCTACCCCCCGAACCCCCCCCCCCCCCGCCCCCACTTCCCATGATACCCCCCCCACCACCACACCATCCCCCACCCTAATGCCGTGTCCACCCCCCCCACCTTATCCCTCCGTAGATTCCAAGATACCCCCTTGTGTCCCCCACGTTCCCCCCACCCACAACCCCCCCCACCCCCGAAATTAAAATATAAAAAAAAATAAAAAACCTCCACATCAGCGCCTCCATCTCAGCTCGCTCAGGCACCCAAGACGAAAAAGCTGCTGGCCGCTCCGCCCAACCAATCAGCGAAGGCTGCTACATGAGCAGTGCCAGCGATACAGCCACGCTCAGGAGCAGACCTCAGCTACTTCCCTCCAATGGAACAGGGCTGGATGGATGCGTGGCTGAGGCAGGTGTATGTGAGAAGACTAGGTGGTTTTTTCCACGCATCACCATCGCTGCGTGCCCATCTCACAGCCGATGTGAAAAAAAGGTGAATCAAATGAACGCTGTGCTCGCCGTTATCCCGGGGGGTCTGACAAAGGAGCTTCAACCGCTCGACATCGGTGTGAACCGGCCGTTCGAAGTAAGGCTGCGAGCGGCGTGGGAGCGATGGATGACCGACGGAGACCACAGTTTCAGGATAAGAAGGCAGCGCCGGGCAGATTACGCCACAGTTTGCGGATGGATTGTTGATGCTTGGACTAACGTGTCTGCTGGCTCTGTTGTTCAAGCTTTCGCAAAAGCCGGCATTATTTCTGAGGAGCTGCGCTGCACGGAAAGTGACTGACAGCGAAGAAGGGGAAACTGGCATGTCTGATTTAGCGCAGCTGTTTTATTCAGAAACAGAGGATGATGACTTTGATGGGTTTGATTAATACTTTGTAATAAATACATGAATAAAGCACAATCATACTCAGTTTTGCTCCCGCTGTATTTTTCTCCCTGAAAACTTAATTCAACAGCATCCCCGGCGCGTCTCCTCCTCTTCATCGCGATGGCTGGCAGGTGTTTTTTCATCTAAATAATCTAAATCTTGCAGCTATATTTGCTGTGATCAGTGGGAATAAAGTAGTTTTAATATGTTTTTAAGTGAGAAAGTCCACCTGAAAACTTAATAATTGCAGTCAGTTCATCCAGATTATCTATTTCTGTCGGAGGCGCTCAGACCCCCACATACCAGCGGTGCGCCGACAGTAGAAATCCTTTCGTTCACCGCGGCTGCTTGCAGGTGTTTTTCATCTAAATAATCTAAATCTTGCAGCTATATTTGCTGTGATCAGTGGGAATAAAGTAGTTTTAATATGTTTTTAAGTGAGAAAGTCCACCTGAAAACTTAATAATTGCAGTCAGTTCATCCAGATTATCTATTTCTGTCGGAGGCGCTCAGACCCCCACATACCAGCAGTGCGCTGACAGCAGAAATCTCTTCATCAGCAGCCTGTAGGCTGGGCAGCCTGGGGTTCACCGCGGCTGCTGGCAGGTGTTTTTCATCTAAATAATTTTAGCTGCAGGCACCAGGATACCGGCAATAAAAGCGAACATATTCCGTCAGCAGGTTTCAGGATTTTAAGTTAATTTAGGAGTGATCACAGCGCTGTGTCATCTGCGATGTCTCTGTCTCACGGCCAGCTGCCAGGTTTGATTAATACTTTGTAATAAATACATGAATAAAGCACAGTCATACTCAGTTTTGCCCCCGCTGTATTTTTAAATACGCAGTAGAGATATTTAAAGGTAGTAGAGGACTTGTACCTGTATATAAAAAACACGCCCTATAGTCCGGTGCGCCTTATGTGTGTGTTAAATACAGAAATGGGACACATAACTGAGAGTGCGCCTTTTAGTCCGGTGCGCCTTATGGTCGTGAAAATACGGTATGTGCTTTAGGACATTATCCTGTTGCCTGACCCATAACCAACAACTGAGACCAACATTTCTGACACTGGAGAGCATATTTATCTCCAGAATCCCTTGATAGTCTGGAGATTTGATTGTTCACTGCAGATATTCAGACACCTTGTCCCAGATGAAGCAAAGCAGCCCCAGATTATAACAAAGCCTCCTCAATGTTTTACAGTAGGGACCGTGGTCTATTCTTGATATCTATTCTTCCGTCTGTGGACACAGAGTGGTGTGCCTTGGCAAAAAGGTTCTCACTGAAGTTTTTGTGGCTTGCCAACATGTAGTTTGGCAAATTCCATTCTGTTTTTGTATGATTTTTTCTCAACAATGGAGTCCTCCTTGGCTGTCTTCCATTAAGCTCACTTTGGCTCAAGCAATAATTGATGGTGCCATCTAACACTGATGTTCCTTGAGCTGGAAGTTCATTCTTAATCTCGTCAGAAGTTTTTCTGGACTGCTTTGTTAGCACTCGTATTATCTGTCTCTTTGATGTGTCATCAATTTTCCTCTGTTGCACCTAAGGAGGTTGGCTACTGTCCCGTGGATTAAATTTCAACAGTAGTCAGAACATCAATCTGCTATCTGCTTGGAGATGGTCATATAGCCCTTACCTTTAATGACTTGTCTTCAGTTTTTTGTGTAATCTCCTTAGAGCTCTTTCTTTTGTTTCCTCTAATCCACGTTGAGTGTACACACCATATCAACTAACACCATGTCAATTTGTACACATCATGTCAACTAACACCATGTCAACTGGTGCACACCATGTCAACTGGTACACACCATGTCAACTAACACCATGTCAACTGGTACACACTATATCAACTAAAACTATGTTAACTAGTACACATCATGTCAACTAACACCATGTCAACTGGTACACACCATGTCAACTGGTGCACACCATGTCAACTAACACCATGTCAACTGGTACACATCATGTCAACTAACACCATGTCAACTGGTACACACCATATCAACTAAAACCATGTCAACTAGTACACATCATGTCAACTAACACCATGTCAACTGTTGCACACCATATCAACTAAAACCATGTCAACTAGTACACATCATGTCAACTAACACCATGTCAACTGTTGCACACCATATCAACTAACACCATGTCAACTGGTACACACCATGTCAACTAACACCATGTCAACTGGTGCACACCATGTCAACTGGTACACATCATGTCAACTAACACCATGTCAACTGGTACACACCATATCAACTAAAACCATGTCAACTGGTACACATCATGTCAACTAACACCATGTCAACTGGTACACACCATATCAACTAAAACCATGTCAACTAGTACACACCATGTCAACTAACACCATGTCAACTGGTACACACCATGTCAACTAACACCATGTCAACTGGTACACACCATGTCAACTAACACCATGTCAACTGGTACACACCATGTCAACTAACACCATGTCAACTGGTACACACCATGTCAACTAACACCATGTCAACTGGTACACACCATGTCAACTAACACCATGTCAACTGGTATACACCATGTCAACTGGTATACACCATGTCAACTAACACCATGTCAACTGGTATACACCATGTCAACTAACTGCACAGTGACTACCTGTAGCTGTATATATATGACCACTGACTGAATACTAGATTGTAAACATCTGTGATGTTTCTTTGGCCACAGTATTTTTGAGGGGTAACATCATTTCTGTCCGGGTCCATTTCTTTTTAAATTATTCTGTTAAAGCACAATTGAAAACTAATGTCTGGCTTCCAATTGTTAACTTTTATAAATATATATATATATATATATATATAATTGTTATTACTTCTGTCTGATTCAAATCTGTTTTACTGATCATTATGGGTTTTTCTTTCATTAAAAAAGTGGAAAATATGATGTCCATGTGTTTATGTGTGGTTCTATGTTAGATCAATCAAAAGTTACAAAATATTCTGACATAATTCTTGCAGCTTATCATTAGGAAAGTTAAAATCATCAACAATAACAACTAAATCAAAATCAGGCAAATTAAGAAGAGCATAGTTAGAGTAAGTAATCATAGAAAGCTGCACAATATTTGTTCAGGTGTAACATTTATTGTATTTTCAGATCATACGGTTCTCATATTGTCGACGGGGTCGTACCTCATCCTTTGGAACGGGAGAGTGGGGAAAGCAGGAAAGGCTGGAAAGTTCTGGAATGAGATAACTAAAAGCAGGACAGGTAGTTTTTGTATGCAATCAAAACCTGTTCCAGTCTTTGAGACTGAATAGGGAGGTGGCTCATTCTGAGTACCTAGTATACATAAGAATTGAAAAGTGAAGCACAATTAAATCCTCTAATGAATACTAACAGTACAACATTTTATTCATGCAATGTATCTATCAGTAGAGATGGTCTCAATTTTGACCATTTTATGATTGGAAATATTGTCACAGAAGTTACATCTCCCTATAGAACGTGTAAAGTTTAAAAAGTTATCAGCAGAGTTAAGTAGAAATTCAAATTCTGTTCACAATCATAAAATATTCTCCATTAATCAAAGGTTAATTAGAAAAAAAAATCATCATGCTTGAGAGCACAAAGATCTTATTAAAGTTTCTTCCAGACAATGAGCAATTTTTCTATGGTTTCATTTTGGTAATTTCACAGAATAATTGCCAGTTTAAATGCATCACTTTTTTTAAAAGTGTCCTGGCCACATTAGTAGAGAAAGCAAGCAAGTTTTAAACAACCAAATCACATTTGAACACATTCATTTTTTAAAACTTGTCTAAAAAATATAGAAAATATCTATTTAAAAACTCCAAATTAAGCAAATAATATACATAATGTTGTAACTGTTTCCAAGCCTTCCAATGTTTTTCTAAAAAGCTAGAAAAGCTTAAGTTTTAGGTCTTTCTGAAGCTGGTTCCAGGCAAAGTAAGCTGCATGTGAAAAAAAGCCTTTTTTCTCTTTTTTCAGTACTTGCCCTTTGAGCTGAAAATAAAAAAAAAGCTCTTGAGAGCAAAACTGTAAGACTCCAAACTCCTCAGCTGGACAAGAGTTGAGAGGCACAAGGGAAGTAGACCAAGTAGCTTTGTAAACAGTTACATGCCAGTGTCTCAGCCTTTTTAAGGAGAATTATGACCAACCAACATGTTTATACAACAAACAATGATTAGTTAGTGATCTGGATGTAAGATGGACCTCAAGGCACTGTGATATAGTTCATTAGTAGCACAAGGATTCTAAGAGGAGGCATGCATGTACAGGACAATTCCATAATCTAAAACTGACATGAATGAAGCAACAACCATTTTTTTTTTATCCGAATGAAGACATGATTTTAACCAGAAAGAAAAAACTTTAGCTTCAGTATTTTCACCAGCTGCTGAGTATACGCCCTAAAAACAAGAGACATGAAAAAAGTAAGATGTCTGTTCTTTGACACAAACTTAATGTGAGAACCCTGCAAAGTTGCAGTTCTGTAATTTTTTCTCTGTAGTAAAGAGAAGCTTGATTTTTATTTTGTCTTCATTCAGCAGGAGTTTTAAAACATAAAGGTACTGTTTTTTTTCTGAGCCATATTAAAAACCAGTTGTAACTTGATAATTGTCTGGATTGGAGGGCTGAGGGCTGTGCAATATGTCACAGTGTCATCAGCATATCTAAAAATGTTGCTTTGGGTTATTGATAAAAAGGAAAAGTAGAATAGAATCAAAAATCCTTTTATCCCTCAAAAGCTATCATTAGTGGAGCAACGATTCACGATTCACCATGACGACAGACAACAGGAAGTGCCAATGTCACACCACTGGAACTAGATATTTTAATGCAGAAATAAAAAAATGAAGAATGTGTTTAAACGACGGAGCAACAGTGCTGCAGCTGCAAAGTAGCGGGAGAAGATTGCTTCTTGAGTTAATGTGTGGGTTTATATGAAAAATCAGCCGAAATTTAACACACCTGCCCCCTATGCACACCTGAGACCTAATCCGTCACATGACAACAATTTTGACAGGAATTCAGGGCTTACAGCTTAAATATTCATTGATGTTTATGGGACTTATTTTGAAGGGACAGCAAATTACACTGTTGTGTTATGCTGTACCGAAGTGTCAAATCTTCAGATTTGTCTCTTCAAAAATATAACTGATACAGATGTACGTTTTTTATACTTCTTTGTTTCTTGAAATCTATTTCTTAAAATCCAAGACATCTTGTCTCTACTTCCTCTGACTTTCTGTGAAATATAATTTTTCTTTTGTGTGTTTCTCATACAGAACCTCATCAATAACCTCCCAAAGGAATTCCACAAACAGAGCCCTTACTATGTCTGCTCGTTTTACTTCTCCATCTAGATATAAACACTATTAGAGGAGCTGAAAGGTTGTTTACTGGTCTGGGAAGGGTAATTCATTTTAAGCTTTATATATTCGATGCAGCCTTCGTTGTGTGTCTTTAAAAAAAGAAAAAAAAAAGACCCACACAATATATTTTGGGAGTTTTATCCATCATTCTAATAACAGACATGAATTACGTCTTAGATTATGCTGGTTTGAGACAGACTGAGTCTATTTTGGAGCACATTTGGAGTCTTTAGCAAATTTAGAGGTCTGCCACTATTTAGAGGAAATAACACGAATGGGAATTGTGCTTTGTTTTGTATGAAGCTGTGACATTGATTCAGTTCAGGGTTCATGAGAAATTTATGTTACCAGAAAAAGCTAAGAACTCATGATGCAGTGAGTCCATGTGTGCATCGTTCTTGAGGGGGTCCAAGTTTATTTATATTGATTTTAATTTGAAATGCGTCCAGGCCAGCTTTTTCTCTGTTTAGACAGTCATTGCTCATGGAAAATTGGAAGTATTAAAGAATGCAATCTCTGCAATGCCCTTAAAGGTAAAGTATGTCCAGAAGATGCAGGGTCCACAGCAATCTCTTTTTCATGATTTATTAGGGTTATTATTGGCAATGGAGTTCTTTCTAGCTTTAAATTTTGCAGTGACAGATGTAGTTATTGGGGTCACTCAGTCAGAGACAAGGTTAGAAACAAGGATAATTGATATATTGGTTATTTTCAATGAATAAAATAAAAAAATAAATAAAATACAAAAAATGTTAAAGCTGCTATTTTGTCTATAAACAGATTTTATTCAAATTTTATTGCATTTAATCACTAATGCAATATATATATATCTATATGTCTATATAGACAAAATAAATAAAAACTCTTCCTCACCCATAGCGGGTGGTCTTTCCTCCCTTTTTCCTCCAACCTCAGGTCCTCTAAGGCCTGGGAGCTTCAGGGTTCTGCGCAGTATCTTTGCTGTTCCTAGCTGGACTGAGATGTCTGATGTATTTCCAGGGATTTGTTGTAACCACTCCTCCAGTTTGGGAGTCACTGCCCTGAGGGTCCCAATGACCACGAGTACCACTGATGCCTTGAGCTTCCAGGTTTTGTCCAGCTCTTCTCTTAGCCCCTGGTATTTCTCTAGTTTTTCATTTTCTTTTTTCCTGGTGTTGCAGTCACTTGGTATTGCTATGTCAACCACAACGGCTTTCCTCTGCTTTTTGTCCACCACCACAATGTCCAGTTGGTTTGCCATTATCATTCGGTCTGTCTGTACCTGGAAGTACCACAGGATCTTGGCTCGGTCATTCTCTACCATCTTTGGAGGTGTTTCCCACTTTGACCCTGGGGGTTCCTATCCCATACTCTGCACAGATGTTCCTGTACACTATTCCAAACACTTGGTTATGGCACTCCATGTAAGTTTCCCTGCCAGCATCTAATACTCTGCAGTTATGTGCTGGATTGTCTCGGGGGCCTCTTTGCACAGTCTGCACCCGGGGTCTTGTCTGGTATGATAGATTTGGGCCTCTATTGCTCTGGTGCTTAGGGCCTACTCCTGTGCAGCCATAATGATTGCCTCTGTGCTGTCCTTCAGTCCGGCTTTGTCTAGCCATTGGTAGGATTTCCTGATATCTGCCTCGTAGATTACGTTTTTTGGTGGTACATCTCATTTAGGGGCTTATCCTCCCATGACAAAGTCTCTGGCATGTCATCTTCTGTTCCACATTGTCTGACACATTCACTGAGGATGTCGTCTGTTGGAGCCCTGTCCTTGATGTACTTATGGATCTTGGATGTTTCATCCTGGATACTGGCTCTTACGCTCATTAGTCCTCGGACTCCTTCCTTAAGCCTGGCGTACAGTCTCTGGGTGCTGGATTTGGGGTGGTACCCTTCCTGAATGGTTAGGAGCTTTCGTGTCTTAACATCTGTGGCCTATACCTCCTCCTTTGGCCAGCTTATTATTTCTGCATGTTATCTGATTACTGGCAGAGTGTAGCTATTTATTACCCCAGACTTATTCTTGCCATTGAGCTGGCTCCTTAGGACCTGCCTGACTCGTTGGAGGTATTTGGCCATAGCCATTTTTCCTTGTCCCCTTTTGGTTACCATTTGCTTGTGGGATTCCAAGGTACTTTTAACTGTCCTCAATGTCTGCTATTGTTCCTTCTGGGAATAAGACCCCTTCTGTGTGGACTACCTTCCCTCTCTTAGTTACCATCCGACCACACTTCTCTAGTCCGAATGACATCCCAATGTCTGTGCTGTAGATCCAGGTGGTATAGATCAGTGAGTCAATGTCTCGCTCATTCTTAAGGGCTGATTATACTCCTACAGCAGTGTTCCACAGTGAGCTTTATGCAGACATTTTCTATTTATGCCCAGTATTGAAGGGTGGTCTGCGCTATACGCTGTGGGTCTAGATACAGCCAAGGCAGTGAGGAAGTGGAGGAAGTCTCGCACCTCGCTCTTCTAGCTGGTCCATCTTCACGAGTTGTGTTCTGCAATTTCGTTCATAAAAACAAAACAAAACAAGCTCCTCCTGCCTGCAGCACTGTCTCCGGTCAGGTGCAGGGGGGGTAGGGGGTGCGTTTATGTCTTTTTGTTCACCGCGACACCTACTCAGACAACCTACTTTCAAAGTATAAATCAGCCTTTAGCATACAGCTCAATGAGGTTGTGGAAACCATCCTTGAGGCCTCTCTCTCTCTCTCTCTCTCTCTCTCTCTATATATATATATATATATATATATATATGGATAACTCTATCTATCTATCTATCTATCTATCTATCTATCTATCTATCTATCTATCTATCTATCTATCTATCTATCTATCTAAATACATACATAGATACTGCTCTTTTTTTCTGTTAAATCTACAAATAAATCCAATGTAATGGTTTTAAACCTTACAGCACCTTAACATGGTTTTAAACCTCAATATTATTGTATCCACGAGAATAATTATAGTATATTTTGATTAACAATTGTGTATGTGTATGTTTCCGAGTTTTTGTTTTAGCACGTGAACGCACCACGGCTCCATGGTGGTCAGGTGACCCGCAGCAGCAAAGCAGATCTCTGTCTTCTTCCTCGATGTCGGAGGGGACTGTTTTCTGGAGGAAATGGGCTCTGGCAATGCTTGAGTTTGATCACCCAGAGATCCGACCAGCTGAGTCTGTGAATGGCGCCAAAACAGGACCCTAAACCGAAATTTCAAGAAGGTCGGTGTGGAAAAAAAACGAGGCTGATGGTGGCTGTGAATGTGGATGAGGAGGGGGGCGGGTTTGTTATTGTTCACCCTGATGGACCCAGTGTCCAGAAAGGCTTCCATCAAGGTTTTAGTATTATTTTACCTTAAAAATCTACCTGAGGATCAATTTTTCTTCCCAATCGTTTGGAAAATTGAAGAATTTTAACGTATATTTCCTGCTAATAGAGGGCTATATTACCCCCATGGTAGATCCATGTACCAGCTGGTAATAAACCAGTAATTAACCGTTAACTACGTACCACATTAAAAGGAAAATGCAGTATTTAAGCTTTATTACAGTCATATATGTTTGTTTTCCAGGTGAAAGAGTCCTGTGCTTTCATGGGCCACTGCTCTACGAAGCAAAGGTTTTCTTCCCTCATGACGTTTTTGGATATTATTATTACCTGTTTTTCTTTAGCTTTATAATGTCAGGCATCAAGTGAATAAATCGCTCTATTTTCTCTCTTTCCAGTGTGTCAAAATCAACATAAAGGACAAGCAGATTAAATACTTCATTCACTACAGCGGCTGGAACAAAAAGTGAGCTGATTGGTGGCTTTTCCCTCACATCTGCTGCTGTCTGAGTTCATTTTTTAAAATAATGTGAATAAAAGCAGAGCGGCTGTGTTTCATAAAGTCTGTCCTGTCCTCTTCTTCATTGTTACAGCTGGGATGAATGGGTTCCTGAAAGCAGAGTTCTCAAATATGTGGACAGCAACCTTGCAAAACAAAGAGAGCTTCAAAAGGCCAATCAGTGAGTTTCTAAATGTTTCATCCATGTGACTTTCTGGGTTCGATTGGACATCTCTACCTTTATAAAAGAAAATTGGTCATGTGACTTTGTTATAGAGGTACACCAATGACTGTGCAGGCTGCTTATAGACAGCCTATAGTCTTCTGCTGTTATATTTCACAATGTTTTATGATTCTTTTATCCTATTTTTTATTTAGTTCACCCCATAGTGTTCCATTGGATTTATTCCTGGGAATAATATAGCTTCATTTTGAGCTCTGGCTGTTTTTTTCTTCATAAGTTTACTGACAGAGACCAGAGGTGTTAAGTAACAAAGTCAAATACTTTGTTACTGTACTTAAGTACACTTTTTAGGTATCTATACTTTACTCTATTACTTATTTTTCTTCCTACGTCTGACTTCTACTCATTACATTTTCACACAAGTATCTATATTTTCTATTCCTTACATTTAAAAAAAAAACATTACTCGTTACTCTTGGCTTCGGTTGAATGTTTATAAATATTTATGTCATGTCATGTGCTCCATCCGATGCAGATCATTGGCTCCATCCACATCTAGTGAAAACTAGTGTAATTGGATGAGTCATATAACACAAACACTCATTGGTTAGCGAAAGGAAATCATCAGAAGCAAGCAGGTGTTCTTCAAACTGCTAACGTGAATTGTCTATGCCATGCTACAATGTGGGATTCAGAAAAAGATGTTGAAATGTCTGAAAGGTCGGACACAGGCGAGAGCGTATCGGGAGATGCAGACCAACAAGACCTCCCTCATCCTTGGCCCTATCTCAAAGAATTTTACAAAATTGTCCTAAAATTGAGCTTTCAATCCATATAGTGGCATCTATTTTTAAAGGTTATTTTATACTTTTATACTTTAAGTAGTTTTTGGAGCACATACTTTTTTACTTTTACTTGAGTAAAGAGGTCAAGTTGATACTTCAACTTTTACCAGAGTGTTTTTAAACTACAGGATCTAAACTTCTACTTAAAGCTGCAGTGTGTAATAATTACAGGGATATACAGTCAGAAAGGTAATAATATATTATACATAACTATGTTATTTATCATCATCTACGAGCTCAGCCTCTTAACCTTAATATTTGCGTTGCCTTAGAATTCGTTATTTATAATTACATAGGAGCGGGTCTCGCAGCCATGGAGGCAGACATCTTTGCACTACGGCAGTGCAGAGCCAACAAACTAGCGATTGCGAGATCGCCCATTACGCTCGAAAGTAACTACGGCAAGTTGAGAGAGATGAACTGAGAGAGATGAACGGTACTGAAAACTATACCCTACACAGACTAATGAAATACTATCTGTAAAATTATCTATGTAAACAAACCTCATCACTTGAGAAGGTAGGTGATGCGGACGTCGTGGAAGACATTTTGTCCCGTAACGCTCGCCGTACTGTTGGGGGGGAGAAGCGGTGGGGGGGAGATGTTCATGTTGCTGCGGTCTGCAGTCTGGACGTTAGATGTCGCTGAAAATTACACACTGTAGCTTTAAGTAATAAAAGTGTGTACTTTTGACACTGCTGACAGAGTCCAATAGGTTTTTATTAAAATTTTATTCTAGCACAAACACATCATAGTGCTATCTGCTTTACCAAGGTTCCTACAGCCTCTAGAAGTAAAACAGGCCCACAGCATCACCGGTCCTCTCCTGTTCTTAACATAGGACATGAGGGGCTTTTTCCCTATGTCCCTCCTATTACTGCTCTACTTCCTGTAGTTTCTATAGCCAGTGAAGATGTATAGATTGGTATTGGTTGACTTCGCTTGTAATTTAAGAACAATCAGAAGGAGCCATTCTGCTCAATTTAAGTAAACGTTGGTCCTCATCCAGCCTGGTTAGGTACAAATCCAGCTTCCTGTATTTAACATTAATGAGACAGTTGGTCAGGGCATATTTTTACCCCAGGGAAACAGGAAGTTATTATTAAATGTTCATGATATCAATATGACTTAAAAAAAAAAGTTTAGTTTTATAAGATAAGAATATACATGGGTGTTTTTGTTAAAAAGAAAATATATGATCCTGCAGCAATGAACGTTGAATCAATTCTAAGACTTTTTATACAAAAGTCCCCATAAATGTAGAGAATACAGCAAATGTGTAAACTTTTACATGTTTGCTGGAGCCGTGGCTGGTTAAAGCGCAGGAAGGTGGTTTATAATATCTGCTTCTGTTTCTCTTCTTTTTCTTTTCCCCAGGGATCATTATGTTGAAGCAAAGATGAGGGGTTTAGCACCAAGCAAAAAGATTGCTGCCATGCAGCAAAAAAATGTTGATCTGTAAGTATAATCTGGTTTTTATTTTATTACGTGTGATGGTGCATGACTGCAATCATCCCAGATATGGAAATCCTGTGACCTTTGACGAAATCTGACTAAAACAAACCTGAGTAATCGGAATAATCTCTGTACACAATCCTCAGCACAGCTGGGTTTCCCTAGATTTAATACACTATTGTATATTTATTCATTTATTTTGTTCTTTTTAATTCAAACACTAAACAACAGACAAAAACAGAACAGAAAGAAGGAAAAAAAAAACTTATAGTACCCATATGTGATATAAAAAAATCCCCAAAGAATGTGTGAATGTTTTGTTAGCATTTACTTTTCAGATGCATCCATTAACACTCAGGATGTCTGTACACATGCAGACTGATGGACTCTCTGTGCTGTCATTGACCCCACCTGCTGTAGATCAGAGTGGATGAGATGCTTTAGGTCAAACAGGGCGAAGGGAAAAATCAAAATGTCGGAATAGAAAATACAGAGTGAGGCAAATGTGTATTAATCACACACTGTGTCATTATATTAATATTCAAATGTAAAAATAAAAAAATACTGAAGATGCACATTTTCACAACATTGTTTGTTGCATAATTATCTGATAAAATGCTTCTTTAATAACATAAATATTCAATTTCATATGTAATAGGACCTACTAATCAGTTAAAATGATAAAAAGCATGGACGAGGGCGGGCTTAGGGTATCTGATTTGCATCGGAGTAAATATCTATCGCCGGTAATAGCAGACCTACCAAAAACTGCAATGTTCAGAAATGACAATTAGCAATCACTCCTAAAAATATATATTTAGGCTTCCTTTTTTTTCTAATACATATTTACTGAACTTTAAAAATGCAGTATAGAATAGAGAAGAAATACCTTTAATGTCCCTCAGAAGGGGGGATTCAGGTGGCAAAAATAAGTAGATACACAGAAAACTAAATAATATGAAAAAGGAAAGCATGAGAGAAACACTAGGAAAGGAAAAATGCTCTGTGGTTTGTATAAAAAAAGAAGAAAACAACCATAGATATTAGAAGAACTCTGCTAAAAGCAGGATTAAAGAAGCACAACATTTATTTGTTTTAACTGTAGCTTAGGTAATGCAGCTTTTTCAAGCTTTTCCAAGACTCTGTTTTTATTGATTTTTTTTTCCATTCTAGGAAGGTTAAAAAGGCAAAGCAGAAAAGTGAGTAAAATGTGTTTGTGGATCCTTTGTTGTTGTTTTAAATGTGAATTATTTACAATATTCAAAGCTACATATCTTTGTCAGATGTGTTTATTTTTGGATAAATGCACTTATGAGGCTTTTAGGTAAAATTCCCCAGAATTTATTTACATTTTATATTTACTTTATGTCTAAGAAGCAGTTTAAAGTTTTAATAATAATCATACAAATTGAACTTTATTGATCTCACATTAGAGAAATTTACCTCTGCATTTAACGCATCCCGTTTGGGAGCAGTGGGCTGGCATTGTGTGGCGCCCGTGGATCAGTGTGGAGGTTGAACCATGTACCGTGCAACCTTTTCAAAGTACAGGCGCAGTGCTATAACCACTAGATCAGGCATCCCCAACCTCGGTCCTTGAGGCCCGCTGTCCTACAGGTTTTAGAGGTTTCCTTGCTCCAGCACAGCTGATTTTAATTGAAAGCTGATTAACAGGGTTTTGGTCTACTGCAATTATTATAATCAGCTGTGCTAAAGCAGGGAAACCTCTATAACCTGCAGGACAGCGGGCCACAAGGACCGAGATTGGGGATGCCCGCACTAGGCCATAACTCTCCAAAGCTTTTAGCACCTGGTATTCCCAGGCAGTCTCACATCCAAGTACTAACCAGGCCCAACCCTGCTTAGCTTCCAAGATTAGACAAGATTGTGAGATTTTTTATACATTCCAAAGATGGCAGAATCTGGATTTTAACTTTGTCTAAAAACTCTTCATGTGGGGGTTTTGTTGTCCAGTCCCCGGGTCGGGTGAAGGAACCAGCAGTGGAGAAACAACCCAGGCGCCACGGAAGAAACGAGCTCGGGTCGATCCCACTCTGGAGTGTGTACGTATCACCCCCTGATTGGAAATCATCTTTGTGGATTTTTACTGCATATCATGTCATTTCCTTGGAATGTAAAGCTTTGGGAAAAGCACTACAGATATTGTCCTTCCTGTGTCGCTGCACTTCTGAAAAAAGAAAACTGTTTTTTTTTCAAACCCTTTGTCAGAGGAGGGTAGAGTTTCTAAAAATTGTTACTGAGTAAAAGTAGAATATAGTCCTCCACGAAGCTACTCAAGTCAGAATAAAAAAGTATTTAGTAAAATAGCTACTTAAGCAATAATTGTTGGTTTGTAACATCTGAATTTTATGTAGTCAGACAGATAGTAATGTGAAATCTGGTATTTCAAATAAGTAGAAAAATAATAATTAATAGCATAATTACAAATTTGGGGAGAAAATAAAGTTTTCTAAAAAATATCCACTTAAAACTAATAAAACTAAACTGTACATTTGGTAATGCATACATGTTACATGTCAAGCGACAATATCTATCTATATAACTGATCTGCTATAGCTCAAATTACTCTTTGTGGGTAAAATAACATGAGATTGTACTTGAGTAAAAGAATATTACTCCAGTAAAAGTCAAACTAAAAGTATATTATTTTCAAAAAGTTACCAAAGTACAGTAAGTAGTTACTACCCACCTCTGGTCCCACTTAAAATCACCTCCTCCTTCCTAAGTCGGCAGAGTCTCCATTAATGCTGATATTTTAGCAGAATTGTCCTTCTTCTTCAATCCCCTTGTAGAGAGACGTTGCCTTTATGCTGCTCATTGGTAGGTTATTGAGGTTTGTGGCCATTTATCTGTCTACCAAAGCATTTCAGTTAGCATAAGCTCTGATTGGGCTAATTTTAGTGTTTTTAATTAATTTTCTACATAATTTCTGTTGCGAATTTGATGCAGAGTTTGACATATAACTTCACACTTCCCTGTAGTTTACTTACAGGCTTCATGACTCTAACTGCTCTCTGCCAATTAAATTCAAATTTCAATTCAGTTTATTTATATAGCGCCAATTCACCACTTGTCATCTCAAGGCACTTTACAGATCACCAGATCATACAGTCAAATTGATTCAAAGTTTTCTATCTAAAGAAAACCATTTGATTGCATCGACTCATTGACTCGAAGGCAATCCTTCACACTAAGCATGCTTGTAGCGCAGCGGAGAGAGGAAAAGCTTCCTCCAGCAGAACCAGGCTCAGTGTGAGCGGCCATCTGCTGAGGCCGACTGGGGTTCAATTAGACAGAAGCAGAGACACAAAAAGCAGGAAACAGCCAGGCAGACAAGCTCTGAGCAAACTCCCATGTCAGAGGATGAAGAGAGCACATCCAGCCAGTCACAGTCAGAGAAACAGGACTACACTGGAAAAACAGGCAGATCTCGAACATCTATAAGCACAGGTATAAATAGCAGCAGCACGGATGATATTTCTCTCCAGGATGGTGCCACAGCCAAACAGGAACAGACGAGGAGAAGCTACTATGAGAAAAAGCAGAGAGAGCAGAACGTTAGAGATTGAACTAACAGATTCTGCAGAATAGGAGAATAGAAATAGAATGAAGCAGAATGATGAAATAGGGGTCCCTATGTCCTCCAGAAGTCTAAGTCTATAGCAACATAACTATAGAGATAGCTCAGGATAACCTGAGCCACTCTAACTATAAGCTTTATCAAAAAGGAACATTTTACGCCTACCCTTAAAAGTAGACAGGGTGTCTGCCTCACGGACTAAAACTGGTAGTTTGTTCCACAGGAGAGGAGCCTGATAACTAAAAGGTCTGCCTCCCATTCTATTTTTAGAAATTCCAGGAACCACTAGTAAACCTGCAGATTGAGAGCGAAGTGCTCTGTTAGGAACATAAGGAACAATCAGATCTCTGATATAAGATGGAGCTTGGCCATTTAAGGCTTTATATGTGAGAAGGAGGATTTTAAAGTCTATTCTTGATTTGCAGCATTTTGGATCAGCTGAAGGCTTTTAACTACAGTTTGTGGACCTCCTGATAGTAAAGAATTGCAATAGTCCAGCCCTGAAGTAACTAATGCATGGACTAGTTTCTCAGCATCACCCCTAGACAGGAGATTTCTAATTTTTGGGATTTAAATGACAGGTCCTGATCAAAAACAACACCAAGATTTTTTACTTTATTATCTGAAATCAATTTAATCCCATCCAAATGAAGTGACTGACTAATCAGCTTCTTTTTCAGAGACTCTGGTCCAAAGACTATAACTTCTGTTTTGTCTGCATTCAGATGCAGAAAGTTAAGAGTCATCCAGGTTTTTATGTCTTCAAGACATGCCTGTAATCTATGTAATGGGTTAGCTTCATCTGGATTTATAGCCAGATATAGCTGAGTATCATCAGCATAACAGCGAAAAATAATCCCATGTGGTCTAATAATCCTACCGATTGGGAGCATTTATATAGTAAAGAGAACTGGTTCTAGCACTGATCACTTTGGTACTCCACAGGTAACCCTGGAGCATGAGGAGAATTTGTCATTACCGTGAACAAACTGAAATCGATCAGATAGATAAGATTTAAACCAGTCTAGTGCTGTTCCTGTAATTCCTGAAAAATATTCAAGGCTTTCTAAAATAATAATATTATTATTATTTTTTACGGCACTAGTGCGTAGTTTTTCTGACAGTAGGCTCACGGGAAAGGGGGTATGAGAGAGGGGTAGAGACTTGTGGGAAAGGACCACAGGCCGGATTCGAACCCTGGTTGCCCGCGTCCAGGCTCCATAAGGCCTCCATACATGGGTCATCTAACCACTGATTAATTACCGCAGCCTTAAAAGCCTTTGGTACATATCCCTGTAACAGTGATAGATTAATCACAACTAAAATGGAGGAGGAGATCAAAGGGAATATCTCCTTAAATTACCTGGTTGGAACTGGATCTAAACCTGGTTCAGATTCCATAACTACCTCAGATGCTGCCTCACCTTCCAGAGATAAACCAATCATAGATAGAGAAGTGCTAATGATCTTATTTTTAATAAGATCAATCTTATTTATAAATAATCCCATAAAATCATTGCTGATAAGAGCAGGTGGAATGGACGGTTCAACAGAGTTGAACCGTCCATTCCGTCTGGGTGAGTTTGGCAACTGTATTAAAAAGATATTTAGGATTATTCTTATTCTCCTCTATTAATGAGGAGATATATGCTGCTCTTGCTTTAAAAGGACCCTCTTATACAGTAGTAAATAATTTTTCCAGACTAGGTAGGATTCCCGTAGGCCTGTGGAGCGATATTTTCTCTCCAGTTTCCTTGCATTTTGCTTCAAAGTACGCAGCTCTGTGTTAAACCAAGGAGCCAGCTTTCTATTTTTAATGTTTTTCATTTTTAAAGGAGCTGCGTTTTCTAAGGCAGTACGCAGAGAACTAGCAACCCCATCAACAAACTCATCAACCTGTGAAGGGGAATAAACTCAATTTTGCCCTCTGCAGCACTGCTCAGCAACACAGAGGAGAGAGAAGAGAAGAGAATGGTTCTGGACAGCTAGAAATACTTAGAAACAGAGATATCAAAGAAAAAAGAACTTAATTCAGATGGCACCTTAAGCCCGGCCTACACTGCGATTTTCAGTGTGGTTTTCCAGTCGTGCGAGAATCTTTCGATTGGGCCAAGTTCAGTCTGATCGTGCGTCGTGTAGTGAACAGAGGGTTACGAGCGGGGATCAGCCTCTCACGACCACCGCCTGATCAGGAATCGTGGGTTGTGGGCAAATCACTCATGCTTCGTCTGAGATGTAAACACAGCAGCATGGCAGGGATGCAATGAGTGAAATGCCGTTCTGTCTGTAAAATTGACAGACCGTAGTAGCCACGTTTACTCAGCCATGTCTTTTTTTCCAAATACGTCGTCGCCTTTCCTTTTCAGGGCTTTCAGCACACAAAACTGCACCAATTTCCAAGCCTGCACGTTTCACTCTAGTGAGCTTAATATACCCCTTCTATTTGTTTGGCTTCTGAATAGAGGAGTCAGAGCAGCTCCATCTCACTGGGGAGCTGATTCTGATGTGTTTTTTAGTCCTTAGTTTTAAGTGTGAGCAGGTAGATTGCATGAGAGTGTCGGGCCGAACATAAATCGTGAGCACATGCTGTACGACTAAACCCTGCGTTTAGTTGTATGGTGTGAGCAGCAGCTGTGTGCAACGGTTGAAAAAAAATCACACAGTGTATGCCAGGCTTTATGTTCCCAAAAGTTTTTTTACACTGCAGGTGTAAAAAATCAGCCTCTTAAGCACTGATTCTAGAAACCTTTATGAAAAAATGTTTCAAGTCATTTCTCTGCAGCAAGTTCAAATCATGAGCTTTTCTCTCTGCTAATCATCCCACCATGAACTGTCAGTGAAATTAAAACAAATTGGAAACCATTCAGAATGGTAGCAACTCGGCCATGAGGTGATAGGCCGCAGTAGAGCGGCGGATGCTGACGCCATAATGAGAGTTTGTCACGTTTCCATTGCTTTCCACAAATCGCTGCAAACCTCTAAAACTTCATGTTTGCTTTCAGATTTATGGAATTAGCTTCTTTTCCATCCTAAGGAAGTTGGTTGTAATGATATGTCGCATAAAGTTCATCATTTTTTATGTATAACCTTTTAAATGAAATAATGTTTTCATTGATTGCTTTCCACGATTTGACATAAGATCTTGTCAGGAAAAAAATTTAGTTTGGATTTGTTTTTGTTCTTTATGGGATGGCAGTAACTAACTAGATCTGGGTTTATTTTGCTCATATAAAGAGAAACAGATAATATGATCTTTCAGGTCATGGAAGTTACCGAAAAGGAGATATTAGTGTAGGGAGAGAAACCTCTTAATGTCTTTTTAAATCTTAGAAATCAATTTTATTACTAGGAAAGCAGATAGAAGGGGAGCATGACAACGCTCTACAGATTCAGCATGTTTGTTGTTTGTCCAGGAGGAAATGTTTGTGAACCGTGTGGAGGTGAAAGTGAAGATTCCTGAGGAGCTGAAACCTTGGCTGGTGGATGACTGACTGTTTCACACACAGAGAGCAGGTTTTTAAGCAGAAGAGAAAGCACACACTAAAACAAACTTTCCTGTCTAAGAACTTTGACTCAATTTAGTTCCTTGCACCTGTATGAAAAAGATAGAGCATGCAGACGAATCTACGCTAGAAATACTTAAACATATGAGAAAAATTATTAATACCTTAAGCTCGCTACATGCGTTTTTCAGTTTGTTTTTACGCCAGTCGACATGCTCAAATCCTTTCGATAGGAAGTTATTATTAGATTTATGTATAAAACAGAGGGATATGACTGGATCAGCTTCAGAAATCAGCCTGATAAATACAGTGGTTGTTGGAAAATCACCCTCATTCTATCACGTCTGAATGGTGGAAACCACACATGCAATCAAATGAAAATGGTTCTAGTCTGTTAATAATTTTGAAGAAAGCCAGATAGAACATGCCAAAACGTTCGTTTACATTTATCAGAGACTATTCGCAAAAAAAACTGAAAATTCCAACTCACTGTTTAGGCTCCAGTGAGATGTTTTCCCTTCTATTGAGCTTTTGCATTCTAAAGAGGATCAGGAATACTAGGTGGAGTTTGATGGTTTTAGTCACAGTTTGCAACAAGCCTAGATTTTAGTTTTGAAAACATAAGATGTGAACAGACATAGTGGTCGACTAACTATATTGCCAAAGTATTGCTCACCTCAAATTATTGGTCAGGTGTTCATCAGCTTCATGGCACGGTTGAAAAAATCAAGCACTAGAGGCATGCAAAAGTTTTTTACAACGCATTGTGAAAAAATCCCTCTTAAGCTAGTGATTCAGCGTGGAACTGTTAAGTCATTCCTCTGTGCAGCAAATCAATCTGACTTTTCCTCGCTCTAATTCACGTCCACATGCAGCTGTCATTATAAAAAATGAAAAATTTGGAAAACAGATAGCAACTCAGCCAGAGTGGATAGGCCACGTAACTGAGGAGCGGGTCGGATGCTGAAGCGCATAGTGGAAGAGGTCTGCCAAACGTTTCTGCTGTCAATCACTCACAACCTCTAAAACTTCATGTTGCTTCGATTTAGAATTAGCTATAAGGAAAGTGGTTGTAAGAGCTTCATCAGGAATAGTGTTTTCATTGAGTCGTTCAGCTGCATCAAGCCAAATTAGATCACATGTTGCAATGAAAGGTCGGCATGCTCGGTGGGTTATAAGCCACTGCCGCAACAGTGATCTTCAGGCATGGAGTTAGAAAAGGCGATTTATGGGTGACGAAATCAGCGTTTTAATCTAGAATCATATTAGGTCTGGGAAATTGGCGTTGAGGGAGAACGGACATTGCTCTACATTGCATTTGTGCCAAGGAAATGTTTGTGAAGGGGGATTAAGTGAGTTGAGGGTTGTTACTTCGAGCTGTGGGCTGGCCACCTTATCCAAGGAAAGGTAAGAACGAAAATGCTAACAGCAATACCAACATTTCTGGACAATTTGACCGATTGTTCCTCCAACGTATTGAGGAACAGTTAGGAGCTGCGACCCTACCTCTTAAAGGAACATATTGAACCATGGTACAAACGCAGGGTTCCATTAACGGCAATGAATGACAGAGGTATATGTGGATTAACTTATGGCTAAAACAGAGTACCTGACTCAACCCAGATAGAAATATGGATAATTAACAAGTGATGCTAGACACATGCCTTTCTCGTCAACTAAAGGTGTGCACCTCTACTAAAATAACTTTTATGTAAGAATGTTCAAAAATCCATAAAACAAAACTATCTAAATTATAAAGAGACAGCTTCCAAAATGAGAACTTATGGATGGCTTCTAAGTGCAAGGGTTGCTATCACCCGACTTTCATATTAAATTCTAATGGATTAGGAACAGTTGCCCTTAAAGCTCTATGTGGTCTGTTAGCAAAACTTTTGGCAATATAGTGTATTTAGAATGGGGGTCGTTTGGCTTCTTTTGTTAGACTGCATTACCTCATGCCCGTCTAAGTGTCGACCGACCTTTAAGACACTTAGGCTACTGTATAAAGCCTCGAACTCAATGCTTTTACTGACATTTTGAATTGAAAAAGCCTCCTGGATGGGAAGCGAAACATCTTCAAACTTGGAAACCAAGTCCGGTTGATTGTTTTTAATTATTATTATTTTTTTTTGGAATGACTATGACCTGGATGACTGAGAACCTTCACCAGCATAAAAAAACGTTCTATCAGGTCTTTTACAGGTATTCGGATACTCCAAGATTTCTGTACATTTTGCGCTTCACCTCTTTAATCTGAGAGATTATTCAAGTGGAAAACATTAGAGACGGTTGTTAGTCTTCCCAGCAGTACATGTTCCTTAGGTTCAGCTAAAGATCAGACTGATCGGGTGTCTACCGACATCCAACGAGCTCCATCTCAGGCTCCAGAGCCCCTGCACACATCCTGTGTTAAAATTAATTTTGTACAGTATTTAAGAAAAAACCAAGGCAGACGAGAGAAGGTAGTAAAAAACACCTCAGTAGTGCAACTGTAAGGTTGAATCCTTAAACTCAAGACGTTTTTAGTTTAATGTCCCTTGAAGAAATATGACAGCGTTCCGTAAAATAACAAAGTACAGTAAAGGGAATCTACTAATTCATCTGTCAGACAGGTAAAGATTCAAAGGCTTCTAATCTATGAAATCTGACTTTGATATTTTCCAGATCTGGATAATATTAGTATTTAATGCACTGTTTTGTATTATGCTGTCTAGTTGTCGTGTCCTTTTCTTGTCTGCTTCTTTTATTCCTATCTTCCTCATATAATTTCCTTTCTTGTTCTTATTTCACTTTTTCAAACCTGATAAAGACAAAAAAGCTTTTATGTCTTAAATATAACTCCCTGATAGATGGACAGTCCCAGGAAATGTTCTGATGACCCTACAAAATAAAATGCAGTCATGCTTAATAACCTTCATTTCTGAATAACTTGTGTTCTTATTCCAGTTGTTTCATTTGCCTGCCAAGAAGAATGTGGAGGTGATCTTGGAGGAATATGCAAGTTACAAAAAATCAAAAGGAACCTCTGACAACAAGTAAGACATGGTTCTGCCTCCCCTGATGCTCTCTGAATGTCAAAAACAAGAGACATCCACATCCTGTCATTTCAATGTACTGCCTCGCTCCATGTGTCCACCTCATTACGCCACTTTTCACATAACTTGTTTTCCGCATTAGCGTCCTATCTCCCCTTCTCCCATCGCATTTATGGGCTTTTTTATGGCTCTTTTCTGCATTTTACACCATGGGAGGTTTGCTTTTGCACATTATGCAAGTATAATTGCACCTAATTTAAAACACCATAACATAAAAACACTTTTCTTCTACCCAGCTTTTATTGTAGTGCATCTTCAAAGGCTTCGGTGTATTTGTGGTGCTTTTGTAAACAGACAACAGAAAGCTGCTCGGATAAATTATTCCGTTTAGGGTTTTGAACCTGAAGCTCCTCCGGCGTTCTTTTAAGGTGCCGTTTGTGCAAAAATTTTAATTAATACTGGTCTGCTTGTTTTCTAGGGAGTATGCCGTTAACGAGGTGGTGGCAGGAATTAGGGAGTACTTCAACGTCATGCTGGGCACGCAGCTGCTTTACAAGTTTGAGAGGCCGCAGTACGCCGACATCCTGTCCGAACACACCGACGTGCCGATGTCTCAGGTGTACGGAGCCCCACACCTGCTGCGTCTGTTTGGTGGGTACCCTGTAATAAACCCTCATCATCATCATCATCATCACAAGTCATAAGCTAATTTTTTTCTTTGTTTAAAGCTAAACTTCTTTTCTAGTTCTACAGTAGAATATTTATGTTTGCCCAAAACTTTAACAGATCAGAGCATCATCTAACACATTAGAATAATAGAATAGAATAGAATAGAATAGAAAAGAATAGAAAAATCCATTTATTGTTCCACAATGGGGAAATTCTGGTGTTTACAGTAGAGAAAAGATTGTTGAAAAAATGGTCACACAAATGTGGACCTTATAATAACATAAGTAATAAAGTATAGTATAGTGAAGAGTTAAAAAATAAACAAATAAAATGCTATACTGTAAATAGTTTTAACAATATAAATACTGTGCACCTGGAGAATAAATAACCAATATGCAGCTATGGACATTTTGACAGTCATGGATATTTGAAAATAGCAGCAACATCAGAGACGTTCAAAATGACAACAGCATGTTTTTTAACTGACTAAGATAGAAACTGTTCAAAATCAGCATGAATGTTACAATTTATTGAGGTTGTTGGGAACAGTGATGGTTATAAAGTCTTCCAGCTGCTGGGAGGAAGGATCTGTGATAACGCTCCCTGGTGCATGTAAGGTGCAGCAGTCAGTCTGTGAGTAAAGGAGCTCTCCAGTTCTGCAGCAGCTTCATGCATGCGGTGGGAGACATTATCCCACAGAGATGTTAATCGTCACACCGGATGTGTACGATTTAACATTTATGAAAAATATAAAAGAATATTTCTGCAGGAAAAGGCTAATCTAACTGGTAGTGCTCTATGACAACAAATAATGTTTATGGTCACAGTAACTGCTATAATTTTTTAATATAAAAACAAACTTTTTGTTTTATATATGCTCAGCTCTTCACTGTCATTTGTATCACTAGAACTATTATTATTGTACAGTTGATACTTGTCACCTTAATTATGATGATAATGGTGATTCCTATTAGTGAATCCCTTCCTGCTATCATTGCAACCCCTTTACAGGGGAACAAAAGACCTCGGCTAATCAGCAAGGACAACAATTCCCTTTAACGACCCCCCTTTCAGAGACATAGACAGGTATGGGGCATTGCAGTCTAACAAAAGAAGTCAAACGACCCCCATTCTAAAGGGGCGGGCCGTTTTGTCCATTTCAGTTTGCATGTTTTCTAAGGAAAAACAAGGCTTTGTTTTTGTTCCACTCTATAAAGCCACAAACTCAACCCTTTTTCTGACATTTTGAATTAGGAAAGCTTCCTGGATGGGAACCGAAACGTCTTCAAACTTTGAAACAAAGTCCAGGGGATTATTTTTTAACTTCTTTGGAATGACTATTCTATTCTTTTATCCATCCATCCATCCATCCATCCATCCATCCATCCATCCATCCATCCATCCATCCATCCATCCATCCATCCATCCATCCATCCATCCATCCATCCATCTTCTAACACACTTTATCCCAAGTGGGGTCGCAAGTTTATTCTTTTATTTGTTTTTGTGTGTTCTCCTTCAGGTTCAATAACCTTCAAGTAAGTTATTGAACCTAATAAATAAATCAGATTGTTTCAATTGCAAAACAAAAGAAAAATGAACACAGTAATTAATTTAATGCCAACACGTCTAATGGCATCATTTTGATATTTTTTTCTGTATGCATCATTTATGGAATGATGCATGTTTAGTTTAAATAAATACTTGGTTTTAAAATTCATTATATGGCATGCTGAATTATATTGCTTATATCTGATTGGTTTACTTTCATAATAAGTTCATTTTAGACCAATCGGCTTGACTGGAACTGATAGATGGAAAAAAATTACTACAGGATATTATCAAGATTTATTTTCTTATCAAATGTTTCTATTTTCTGCATGATGTAAACATTTAAAAAACATATTTTGATTCAAATGAACAGATCTATTCAATTTTCACTTGTATCTCACATATGTAACATGGTAACCAGTTTAACCTCTTTGCATTGTTATATGAAGAACTAATATAAAATTAGAAAAACATTTTTTCCCTCCTCTTTCATGCATCTTACGGTAATCTCCATTGACAGTTCGTATTGGAGCCATGCTGGCGTACACTTTGCTGGATGAGAAGAGTCTGGCCCTGCTGCTCAGTTACCTCCAAGATTTCCTCAAGTAAGCCCAGACTCCCAGCGCTCCATCAGAGACTCCATGTCATGTTTGGCTGAGTCTCAAATGACCTGTTTCTTCCTTCTACTTTTATATTAGTGCAGCCACTCTAGGTTGAAATACTTCTGCAGCCATGAAATCGATTTCCCGCTCAGAAAACAGTGTTTTTTTCCCCCTCTGAATGCCTCTGTCTGTAGCTGCAAATGACTACAGATAGAGCTGCTGCTTGGATATTTGAGACAGAATATGTGGATTATTCATCGCAGATGTTTTATCTATTTTGATCACTTTTAGGAGTTCTAAATGAGGAGACCATGCACAATTTAAAAAACGCAGTAAATAATTAACTGACATTGGATCTAAGAGTGTAAAGATTGAATAATGTTTTATATTCCTTTTTAGTAGTGAACCATTGATTTTCTACAAACTGCCTGTCACAATAGATTGTATGCATATCCAATAGTGACGAACGTCTCCCTGTTTCTGCAGGTACCTGGTGAAGAACTCGGCCAGCCTTTTCAGTGCCAGCGACTACGAGGTCGCCCCCCCTGAGTACCACCGCAAAGCTGTGTGAGAGCTCTCAGCAGCACGGCGCTCTGACTGAGACTCCTCGCCAACTTGTCAAGCTGCGAGTAAAAATGATCTTTAGTTCAGTTCGGAGTTTCATCCATTAAGTCTTTGGAATTTGTAACAGTTTGCAGGAAAGACCAACGAACTATAAAAGAAACCGTTACACTATCATTTCCACTTTGTCCTATATGGTGTTTTTGTGCATTCCAGCTGAGGTGCTTGTTACTATTGCATGCTTTGAATTATTTCTGTCTTTGGTCACATTAGGTGCAGCAAAGTTAGCAGCCAGCCGTTAAAATGTTTGTATGTCGTGCATTTGTATCAATTTGTAAGTAAAAAAAATAAATAAGAAAAGAATTGTTAAACAATATCCACATTGTTTACTGTGTCTTTAATGTTTATGTCCTTAAATAGTTTAGCTGTTCTTTAAAGGATTAACAAGTTAAAAATGTCCCTCACAGTTTAATTAAGATAAAACACAACAGACACACAGAAACTCTCCTTCTGATTTGGTATGCATATAAAAACTTCCAAAGATTTATTTATTTTTGGTAAAACAGTTTAACATTCATCAGCACATGTAAGTTTAAGAAACAAAACACAACATTAAGTCACTATGTAAGGAGTTATTATTTCACATCTCTTCATTTATGCTGCAGTCATAAAGTTTAACCTGTCAACCTTTCATTAATTTCCCCATGTCTGTTTAATTTCCCCATGTCTGCACACAACAGGCTATATATATTCTGTAAACACCCCATGATAAATCTAAATAAATAATGATGAATACATTACTAAATAATAATTACTGTACTCAACAAGTGGTCTGGTTCCTGTTACAGTTCAGCACGGCTGGAGTCAGAAGGCTTACATTAAACAAGAAGCTGAACTCACTCATATATATATATATATATATATATATATATATATATATATATATATATATATATATATATATATATATATATATATATAGTAATATACTGTACTCAAGTTGAGGGGGGATGGCATCCCCCTTTTTAAAGAAATATTAAAAATCATCCCCCTTCTTAAATGATCCCCTGTCACATTACTGAATGTGTTAAAATTTCTACTATATATTAACAGCAATGGCAATAATATTGCCCTTTCAACATTTGGCGGGCTGTTGGCTTATGAGTATCCTGAGCAAAATAATTAAAATCAAAGAAGGGTCCCACCATGATTATGAAGCTGATCCCAGTGGGAAATTGGTCCCTAACTATGTAGGGGCAGTGATAGCCATGCCAGTCCAGGACTGACTGCAGTTCTACTGTAAGGAGCCTTGGTCAAGGTCAATGACCGGCGTACCTGACATGTAACAACCATACCGTGCACATTCATCCATCCATCTTGTAACACGCTTAATCCCAAGTGGGGTCGTGAGGGGTGCGACCCTATCCAGCTGTCAATGGGCAAGAGGCGGGGTACGACCTGGACAGGTCGCTAGTCCATCGCAGGGCAACACAGAGACAAACAGGACAAACAACCACACACACTCACACCTAAAGAGAATTTAGAGAAGCCAATTAACCTAACAGTCATGTTTTTGGACTGTGGGAGAAAGCCGGAGTATCCGGAGAGAACTCATGCATGCTCAGGGAGAACATGCAAACATCATGCAGAAAGACCCTGGGCCAGGAATCGAACCCAGAACCTTCTTGCTGCAAGGCATGGTAAAGGGCTTGCTGAGCAGCCCTTAAACCATGCCTATTGCTTTAGGTTAATGAACTATATTAATTATGATTTATGCATACGTTTGGGAAATGGGTTTGTTTTATCTAGTGATGGTTTAAAAATTGATCCATTATATTTGAAAATATTCCCCCTGCAGCAAAAGGCCACTTAATCAGCGGTCAACAATGAATAAATCTAATTTATTTTATCTACACAAGGGGGCAACATTTCCCCCCTTGGGTTTTCCGATTAATCCAAAAAACCTATTTGAAAAACCTATTTTTTAAGAACTGTTTCTTTCTAGAAAATCTTCATAAATCTAAATCACCCAGAGGTACATACTTAGAGAAGTGTGTAGTAGCTGCTGTTTTACATTTTAGAACTGGAGCATTTTGGACATTTTACTATAAAGTGAACTGAAATTAGTAACACAGTCAAATGAGTGTTTAAACAAGACAAAAGAGAATAATGCTAAAATCCCCTGAACAATTATCTGCTTGCTATTTTATTATTTTCAGTTTCAAGTGATGTGAGGTCTTTGGCAGCCACAGGTGTTATAGGTTCATGATGAGATTGGAGGAGATAAAGGATGACCACTAAGGGTTCTCCTGGAAAGACCCAAAACAATTGAAGGTTTGCACAACCCTACAGAGGCAGATCTGTATTCATAAGGTGAGGAGCAGGCTGCACAAGGCTGCTTCAAATCCTGCTGTCCCTGTCCTTCAACATCTGGCTCTTTGTGCAGGTATCCACAGCTCTGAAAGTGAAGCATAAAATAGGGAGAAATCAAGGTTTCTGCAATAGATGGAACATAAAGAAAGAGTTTTCCTTTTTCTCCATTACAGTGGAAAAATCCAAGCATCCAGAGAATCTCAGAAAAGAGTGACTGTGACAGTTCCAGAATATTTTATATTTATATGTTTCTAAAACGACGTTGATTTTTAAAAGTAGCTTTTATAACCACATTTCTTCACCTTTTGCTAAATGGTAAATCCTGATATTTTGATGGATTTTAACTGAGGATGAACAATCTTGTAATGGCTGTGTTTACAAAAGCAACTATAAATCTGAGTCAGTAGCTCAATTAACTTTGAAAACGTATGATTCGTCTGCAAATAAGCAATATGGTCACGCCTTATTCCAGTTGCATTAATACAACAAATGTTACGTACAATTTCAAGCTGAAAACAAAACAGCTACCCTGGAAAAGAATATCTTTTACCATCAACCAAACTAAGCAGAAAATTTGAGTTTTAGCAAGTTTTATGAAATCCTATTTTGGGCTTTATTTCTTGCAAAAAACAAATAATTATAATGTGTGCTCTGTATGATATTTACAAAAAAATTCTAATTCAATCTTTACCGATAGTATTTGGAAATGCTGTTCCATACACGTCAATATGACATTTTATTTAGGATAACTCTTAAACAGCCAGATTGGCTTAAACAGCCAGATTGGCAAAGTCCCATTTATGTGTTCTTAAAACATGTTTATTTACCTTGATATAACCCTGATGAAATCTAGACACAAAATTTAATGTACACCTAATGTAATGCCAAACATTTTTTGTATACAGGTGCTGGTCATAAAATTAGAATATCATGAAAAAGTAGATTGATTTCAGTAATTCCATTTAAAAAGTGAAACTTGTATATTATATTCATACATTACATACAAACTCATATATTTCAGATGTTTATTTTGTTTAATTTTGATGATTACAAATGACAACAAATGAAAATCTCAAATTCATCATATCAGAAAATTAGAATATTGTGAAAAGGTTCAAAATTGATGGCCCCTGGTGCCACACTCTAATCAGCTAATTAACTCAAACCACCTGCAAAAGCCTTTAAATGGTCTTTCAGTCTAGTTCTATAGGCTACACAATCATGGGGAAGACTGCTGACTTGACAGTTGTCCAAAAGACGACCATCGACACCTTGCGCAAGGAGGGCAAGACACAAAAGGTCATCGCTAAAGAGGCTGGCTGTTCACAGAGCTCAGTGTCCAAGCACATTAATAGAGAGGCGAAGGGAAGGAAAAGATGTGGTCGAAAAAAGTGTACAAGCAAGAGAGATAACCGCACCCTGGAGAGGATTGTGAAACAAAACCTATTCAAAAATGTGGGGGAGATTCACAAAGAGTGGACTGCAGCTGGAGTGAGTGCTTCAAGAACCACCACACACAGACGTATGAAAGACATGGGTTTCTGCTGTCGCATTCCTTGTGTCAAGCCACTCTTGAACCACAGACAGCGTCAGAAGCGTCTTGCCTGGGCTAAAGAGAAACAGGACTGGACTGCTGGTGAGTGGTCCAAAGTCATGTTCTCTGATGAAAGTAAATTTTGCATTTCCTTTGGAAATCAAGGTCCCAGAGTCTGGAGGAAAAGAAGAGAGGCACTTCATCCACGTTGCTTGAAGTCCAGTGTAAAGTTTCCACAGTCAGTGATGGTTTGGGGTGCCATGTCATCTGCTGGTGTTGGTCCATTGTGTTTTCTGAGGTCCAGGGTCAACGCAGCCACATACCAGGAAGTTTTAGAGCACTTCATGCTTCCTGCAGCTGACCAACTTTTTGGAGATGCAGATTTCATTTTCCAACAGGACTTGGCACCTGCACACAGTGCCAAAGCTACCAGTACCTGGTTGAAGGACCATGGTATCCCTGTTCTTAATTGGCCAGCAAACTCTCCTGACCTTAACCCCATAGAAAATCTATGGGGTATTGTGAAGAAGAAGATGCAATACACCAGACCCAACAATTCAGAAGAGCTAAAAGCCACTATTAGAGCAACTTGGGCTATCATAACACCTGAGCAGTGCCACAGACTGATCGACTCCATGCCACGCCGCATTGCTGCAGTAATACAGGCCAAAGGAGGCCCAACTAAATACTGAGTGCTGTACATGCTCATACTTTTCATGTTCATACTTTTCAGTTGGCCAACATTTCTATAAATCCTTTGTTTTTATTGGTCTTCAGTAATATTCTAATTTTCTGATATGATGAATTTGAGATTTTCATTTGTTGTCATTTGTAATCATCAAAATTAAACAAAATAAACATCTGAAATATACGAGTTTGTATGTAATGTATGAATATAATATACAAGTTTCACTTTTTAAATGGAATTACTGAAATCAATCTACTTTTTCATGATATTCTAATTTTATGACCAGCACCTGTAGTTACGTATACTAAAAACTGAAACTGTTTACATTTTATGTCACTATAATATGAGAAAAAAGTCAGAATTCTGTCTTTAATCCTAGAATTCTGACTTTTTTAAAATCAGAATTCTGACTTTAATCTCAGAATTATTTATCTTAACGTAGATGGGCAATATGAAGGAAGAGATATGAGAGCACTCAGCTTCACTGACAGATGTGAGTTATTTTGGAGGGACAGAGACACATTGGTGAAAAATGACGAAATTAGGCAGCTTTTTACATGGCAGAGGAGTCCTCGTGATGCTATTTCATTAATGGAAGAGCAGAAGGTGATTAAAACAAGAGAGCTAGTCTCTAAAACAGACATGGCTACAGCTTGATGCTAACATGTTTAGCTGTCAGAATTCTGAGATTAAAGTCAGAAATCTGAGAAAAGTCAGAATTCCGAGATAAGTCAGAATTCTGAGATTAAAGTCAGAAATCTGAGACAAAAGTCAGAATTCCGAGAATAATCTGAATTCTGAGATTAAAGTCAGAAATCTAAGAAAAAAGTCAGAATTCCGAGAATAATCTAAATTCTGAGATTAAAGTCAGAAATCCGAGAAAAATCAGAATTCTGAGATTAAAGTCAGAAATCTGAGAAAAAAGTCTCAATTCTGAGAATAAAGTCAGAATTCAGAGATTAAAGTCAGAATTCTGATTTTTTTCCCCCCACATATTAAAATGAAATAATATTTTAAAAAATCAGTTAACTTTTTTATTTCAGTGGCTCTAATTCTCTTCCATACAGATCAGTTGAAACTAAAATTATTATTATTATTATTATTTATTTATTTATTTATTTTTTGCTCATTGGGATTCTACAGTATTCTGTTTCAGGTAAACCTGTTGGTGAACTTTCCTTGTTCTATCCCAGGACTCCTCCAACGTCTCCCAAAGCTCTGGTCAGGGAAGTCCCGCCCCCTGCGTGCTCCCATTGGATTAACTCTCAAGCCCCACGCTTATTCCCACGTTGATTGGATGAGCTGGCTATCAATCAAAGTGCGACCGGAGTTTACAGTTAAAAGCGTCAGGTGAAACTCGGGCTGAAGACGGGAGAACAGATAGAGAAACTTTACAGGGAAACTTTTAGGTCAGTCTGTGCTCTGTTTATGAAAGTCTGCGGTGGAAACATACTTTTAATTTGAGAAACAAGACAGATACAAGATGAAGAGCCTGAAGTATCGACTGAAAAAGCACGAAGTTACCATCACAGTAAGTTGATAACATTTGGTTGCTATGTTTTGCTAATATTCCCTCCCATTTTATGGCTGCAGTGAAGCTAGTTTTCAGCTTCTCTAGTCAGACGTTGTGTTTCCACACCAGGGGTTATTTGTAACCCTGGCCTCCCCCCTCCTATAGCGACCACATTATCCGTGGGCATGTTCCCACGGTGGTTGAGGTCTGTTTGGGAAAAACAGCTCGAAGCACCTGCAGCTCTGAACCAGATGCGGATGGAGCGCTATATGTTTCTAAACACACTGCATGGATTGGGCTCAGTGTTTCTATGACCTGCAGAGCTTTCCACATCACTGCTGCTGGTTATCACAGACAAAAAAAGAGAGAGAAAAAAACAGGTTCTTACAGGTCAAATTAATGCACCAAACTATCTGCTCTTATCAGAAAGGTTCAGGAATCTCACAGTCCAATGGTTCCCTTGATTTGAACATATTTTGTCCTGAAAACGCCCTAAACTGATAAAAGAAGATATGTGTTTAGTTAAAATAGTTATATATATATATATATATATATATATATATATATATATATATATATATATATATATATATATATATATAGCAAAAAGATTATCTATTGTCACACAAATATGGACTATAGAAAAATATATAAGAATAACATCATTGTATAGAATTAAAAGACAAACAAATATAATAATGGAAAACTCTGCATCTGGAGAATGAATAACCAATATACAGCAATGGACATTTTTACAGTAGTGGATATTTGAAAATAGCAGCAACATCAGAGATGTGCAAATGATGACAGTATTTACAGTCTCTCATGTCTATCTATCTATCTATCTATCTATCTATCTATCTATCTATCTATCTATCTATCTATCTATCTATCTATCTATCTATCTATCTATCTATCTATCTATCTATCTAATAAATTAGACTTAAAGCGGGATATATATATATATATATATATATATATATATATATATATAATATTATATTGTGAGATCAGATTAGACTGTGCCTTGTCTCAGCCAAATAGAAGTAACCTCTCTGTGCTGGAGTCTACGTGGGGAGTTGGGAGTGAGATGACGGAGAGTGGCTGCCTCCTGACTCTAGACAAGAGTGAAATATAGATGCCTGCCCTTCAAGGTGTTTAAGACTCCCTGATGCCATGAACGGAAGAGACAGCTGCTTTGAAATGTTTTTATGTGACTAGTGAAAAATGTATTTCTTTAATGAACTCAAAGTTGTTTCTTTTGGGAAGGTTCAACGTTCGTGTGTGAAAATTCTCTTTATATGCAGAGGTGGGCAACCTCCCCGGCAGAGCCACACTAACAGTTCAGATATATTTATCTGAGAGGGAAAGATACATTGCAATATAGGTTGTCATCAGGGTCCTTGTTTATAAAGATGGAATGTTGGCATTAAAACAATGCTTGGGTTTGTTTACTTCCACTTTCTATTTAATGGACATAACGTATGCAAATTATTTGCTAAACAAAGATATGGTCACATTAAACCCAATGCAGTTCCATTTTCATTCAGACTTTTTTTTTTTGTATCCATTGTGTTTGACATTTACAAGACAAAAAATCCAAAGCATGTAGCAACAGTGGAGAGAAACAACTCACATTCAGAAGGAAAAACCTGCAGCTAAACCCATTGGCTCCCAGAGTGAGAGAGAAAAGGACAGCCCTAGACTGAGCCTAATTTTTTTATATAATCATTTTGTATTTAAAGTAAAAGATTGTGAAAGAAAGCAAGGTTAATGACAGTAAAAAATGAGTGGAGAGCAAAGTTGGTATTGACTCAAGTGCTAAACTGCATAAAATGAATCTCATCCATTGATAAAACAGCCCAGTTTAACACAAACTAGGGCATAATAAAAACGACCCATAAACTATGCCAACCAAATCTTCCAGACTGTATTTTTATGGCCCAGTGAGTTTTAAAAGTGACGTAAAGTCTTGACATTTGTGCAGCATTTGTAGTAAAGGGCTATCCATGGTTTAGGACGCCATGGAAACAAAGACGTCCTTTCAGGAATGTCCCTCTTAATGCCTTCCTAAAACATGCTCTGGTCTAAGGAGATGTGGCCTAATGCATTTATGATTTGACAATAATGATGATGCCAAAAAATTAATGCTTTACTATTAAGATACGGTTTCTAAACTTTACCTGTCAGGCTTTGATTACATTTATGCAGCGTTCAGCTTGGAGTGGGTGTTTTTCTGGCACTACGATCTGCAATTACCATGAGAAAGGAATGGAGCCCATAAGATCTGTGTGCTAAACTCTCAGTCCCCCCTCTATTTAAAGGGACTGTTAAAATAGTTTGTTTTTATTCATTTGCAATGAAGGCTGTCTCACTGCCTTAGATAAAATCAGATGGTGCATCTTTAAAAATCATTAGAGGGGGGGATTAAAGCAAACTTCTTTCTCTGAAAAAGTTAACGATAGGTTGTGTTGAGAAAACAGATGTGACATTTAGCTCAGGTCTTTGTTGAGATTCCACGTTGTTCCCATTTTATTCTCCAGCGAACGCAAGATAGCAAAAGGAATAACCGAAAACATGCGGGCAAAACTGAAAGCATTTCTAAATGTGAGGAGGTGTTGAACCTTATTGAAAACCGATGTGCTGCCAAGTGTAAGAGCAGCAGAGTTGTCATACGATGCTTTATGACTTATTGCTTTTGATCTAACATCGTGAGGAAACCTAGACTATCAGTTGGCATAAAAGCAATAAATCAACCTTGAAGCTGGCAAAAAGCATAAAGTTGTATTGAAAATATGTTGGATTACAATCAGGCCATCATGACTCCAGTGTTATTTATTGTGAAAACATCAGCATTCTTGGACGGGGAGTGGTTTGAGCTGATGCAAAGGAAACTAGGTGCAAAGGGTTGTTGTGTGAACACAAATTGGAAAATGAAAGTTCAGGCCGTTTTATTCAGTGAGTGATTTTACCTGTGTAACAAACTCTGCCTCTACTTGACCTTCATTTATCTTAGTTTTGCTTTACTCATTGTTTTTTCAAACTCACCTCACAAGTACAGTTTTATGTTTAGACCCTGTTTCAGTGATGGAATGCAAAGTATTCCCTGATAGCCTTTAAGGGAGCTGAAATAACAATGTAGAGTATCTAGCACTCGGAGCACAAAACGCCACAGTATCCGTTTGATACCAGCTCTGGATTTGATAGAATGAGAGCTTGTTGGATCCTGTTCACTCAGGTTTCTGCTTTTCTATTGTGAGAAGCCTTTTATTCTCTAACGTTTCTCACGTGTGCTGTCATGTCTGTGACGGGAAAACAATGGAATCATTTCTCGCTTGAACGGGTTGAAGACAAATGCACATATCGTTCATTTATTTTGGGTCTTTTTTTTACTCTTTTCAGATACAGAAACTGAACTTTTCAAGGGTTTTCTTGTTGCTTACATGTTTTTTTTCTTTAATTTTTAAGATGTTTGTTTTAAAAATTAGATCAGAATTCTTTTGTTGAATGAAAATTGACTTTGGAATTTAAAATGCATTAGTAGAGAATGTAAAAATAGGAATGTTCATATCTAGATTAGGCTCAAATGTCTGGATCTGGTTGGCTTGACATTCCTCAAAACCTTCACCTTGCAGGAAAGCAGAAAGAATTCCCACACAGAGAGCAACAGTTAGGCAGCAGGGCTAGGTGTGTGTGGAAGTCAATGCAGACTTATTCAAGAAGTCTCACTTAATTCTAGAGATGTGCAATATGGCAAAAAAAAAATGTTTTTATATTAATCAATATCAATAATTTATTTAGTTTTTTGTTGTTTTAACTACTTAAAATGAAGACTAAGGGGAAAAATGGCTGATTTTTAATTTGAACCTAAATCCTTTCCTCTTCCTACGACAACCAGGATACCGGATAATTCCTAATCAGAGTTTAGTAACATTAATAGACATTTTATTATTAATAAGAAATCTATCCTGTTTTATTTACCAACCCAACTGTATTTAATATCTATCCTGGAATAGTTTTCCTACATCAGTATTTCCCATTTACTTCAGAAAACCTTTTTCTTTACCGTCTTATCAGAATTAAAGATTTCCTGCTGAGTATTACTTCATATGTTTTGCCATTTCGGTCTCTTCAAAATCCATTAAAAGAGGGGGATGAAAATCCGGCAACATCGACGGAGCTTACAGTGTGCATTTATGCTACTCGGAAACATCAACGCCCACAAATATTCCATCTAACGAGTCTTTTGTGATGATGTTTAGGTTGACTTTACAGTCACAGTTGTGATTTTAAAGTTGTAGGGAAATCGTATTTAAATTTCAAATCATTCTGTCTTAAACATGTATATAATTGTTCTCTTTATCAGACCATATTGTCCCAAAAGTTACAAAATGTCTATTTAAAAAGAATCCTGTCTTAAAATCTGTGTTTTTTTTAAAACGTTATTTATGCAGGCCAGTTAATTATACGTCAGCCTGAACACCTAAATTCGGCCAATCATATGTCAACGGCCATCTGTCTCATTTTCTAGGTCATAGCATCTTAATTCACATGTCGCAGCTAATATACGCAACGGTTGAAATCAGAAATAAGAATAATTTACTTTCCCATTGAGTTCCGTCCCAGTGTTCACGGGGATGGACGTCTGTGTCTTCAGCAGGCGTGGAGCTAACAGAACTGGCAGCGTTGCGAGGCAAGGGCTCAAACATGTACGGCTGGAAGCCTTCTACACCAAACCAAGCTTCTGCCGCCCAGGCGTCCTCTTCCACAGCATCTTAGTCCCCGCTTTTCTCCTCTAAATAAAAAATGTATGATGGAGGAGACTCATCCACGAACTCAGACACTAAACTGCCCTCCTCCTGTTTCCGCTGTCCATAGCGTTCCTTGACAGTGTTGTTTCTAAATGCTACTTGGTCCCAATGTAATTTCCGATTGGGAACCTAAGTTGCTAACTGGTTAGCAACATGCTTCAGACAAACTGGCTACAATCATACATGCTTGCAAACCTTCCACCACAACAATCCCGCTCCCTTGATAAACAACTAGTCACATTCACTTGATTCACTCGTGTAAAGTCGTGCACCTCTCGGGAGAATTTGGAAATGCAGCCGCTTCCCTATGGCTTTTAATATAGTGCAGCTGTACTGTGAATATAATATATAAACTTATAGGTAATGTGCTAATGGGTTGTAGCTAAGAGTGACTACCCTGGCATTGGAAAAAGACAGAGAAGAATGATATGTTGATGTATTTAAGAGATGGGAAATTCATACACTGATTTAGCTGTTTTTCTTTTGAGATGGACCTCCACTGGGTGTTGGTTCAGTTAACGTCTGTATTGTCCCTCAGGAAATCCTCTGGTTTAAACATGCAGCAGAGGCCCTAAACCTCTCCGTTGTGTAAACTAGTTTGCTCACCTTCTTTTCAGCAGAAATGATACGCTTTTTAGTCACAGGTACGGCTGTAATGCATTTTATGGGTGAGGCAAACGTTTTGCATGGCTGTTGGTGAGTTTTTTTCCATGCACTGTAACCACCATGGGTCTTATTACATGCATACTTCTCGTCAGTGTTTAGCACCTGATCCTTACCTTGCAGGCATGTAGACTGCGGATTGCAGTGGTTGTGATAGTGAAATGGTTTAAGTTATTTTAAATAACTCGCTTGACTTAATCTCAGAAGGTTGAGGGTTGTAGCTACTACCTGGAAGCTGTGGACCATGTTGGCACATACAGTACATGATAATGGGTATTAGGCTGCATGTGGGAGGTGAATGTAATATTATAAATTTGACCTTCAGGTTTTGATAAGGATTTTCCAAAACAGTAAAGTAATACTTCTGCCAGGAGCAAAGAGAAGAGCAGAACATCACCCTGCAGGAGGCTGCATTACATGGTCTGTTGGGAATGTGTTGGATCCAGTAATGCTTAGAATATGTGACAAGCTTTGAAAGTTGCAAAATTACAGTTCTTGTGAAATATGTGTTTGGGAAAGAGATGGGGAGAGAGAGGGAGAGAATGGGCTGAAAAGAAACGTTTAAGAGCCACACCCCATGTGGTTTGCTGACCTTCAGGTTAATAACCGAGCATACTGTATTCTCAGCTCTGTGCTGGTCTCAGTGTGGTGCTGATCACAATAAAGAGTCATTCTGATGCCTGATATTATTTCTGTACATTTTCTATTTCTTCCATGTGCCATACACGTCTAAAAATAATGTATTTTTGAATTGAGTTTGATCTTTTGCATTTATTTTTAGCATCTTCAAGAGTTTTTGGGTTTTTACCTTTAGTTACTTTACCTTTAAGTTAGTTTTTACAGATAAGCACAACATGTACAGTGAGGCTTTTGTTAAAGATGTGATTAATATTACATTGAGATGAGCTTATTTCTGCACTAAAAGCTCTGATGTTCTCTGATTCACCTTTAGTTATGATTCTTTGAATACGAACAATGGTAGCAGATTTTTCTGCAGCTCTCCTAAGCACTGGGAAAAATACAGCAGCCCAGTTTTATAAAGGAGAATATGCAAAAAGTTTACATCAAATGGAGATTATAGCTCTCTACAGCGTTTCAGCGGATGATTCATAAAAAGCACTTTAATCTACAACATCTCTGTAACAAATAGAAGGTTTAATTGAGGGGTTGTTGGAACGACTTTATAGTAAAGGAGTACATTTAGGCTGCAACCAGTTGCGTATTTTTGTAGAAAGCAGGATCTTATTAAAACATGAACAAACTTTGAGGATTGCCACTGCGAGAGCTGAGCTGGCCATCACAAACAACGTTTTGTTTAGCTCTCATCAGCTTTCTGATGCTCTGAACTCTGAGCTAATGAGAAGCTTCCCTCAGGCAAAGACACAGCAGCACAGTGTAATGAAAGACGTAAATCAAAGATTAAGCAATCACATCCAGTATGTAGTGTTTGGACAGCACAGCCAGCCTTATCTGTGAACTTTTATGGCGTTATAAAACTTGACTCTGGTCATTCTTAAAACGTTTCATTCACGCAGGTTATGAAGTACGGTAAAGATACTATGTTAGTCTCACTTTCATTCTCCTTTGTACTTCATATCACATGTGTTATTTTCTCTTCTTTAACACTAAATAAGCTCCTCTGAGGCGCTGTTAGAGTACAGGGTGCTGGGCTGATGTATTGTTGAGTTGTGGGTCAAAGGAGCCAGATGCAGGATGTTTTGTTTGATAGTTGAACCAGCTCCACTTTAAAAGCTGTTTTTCTGTTGTTGTTTTTTTGGGGAGGTTATGGTTTGGAGAATGTTGTTTATGAAGGATTTTTCCTGCCAAAAACCAAGAGCACACATTTTCAATTTGAGAACAGGATTTCCTCTACATGCTCTCCAAACTTGTAATGTTGGCATTCAAAGCTTCAGCTTTCTTTCAACTCTGTACTCTCCATCAAATCTTTGTTTCTGCTCTCAGATCTAATGCTTCTTGAACAGATATTTCCTCCTCATGTGTAAAACAGTCTCTGCTCGAGTCAAGGATCTGCTCGCAAAACCCGTTGGCTCTGCTTGCGTAATTATATATTTTTTTGCTCTCTGAGCCAAGAGTTGTTCCTCGATAACAGCAAATGTTTGTGTGACAGCAAATATTTTGTGTAACAAGCTGCTAATTTCATTTTAAACCACTTCTAGCATTTAACCGAAAGCCTATTTCTATGTCTTGGTTGAAGTCTTGCAACTGGACTTAACAATAGAGAGAATTAAGGACATAAATATGTCATTTTTTTAAATGATAAATGTTAAATGATTATAAATGATTGATAAATTTTACATTTCACATTTCAAATGCAGATTGTATCTGCAGGATTTTAATTGTGCCTTCTCTATACTCTGTTTAGTTTATATAGCTGCCTCATCTAATTTAGTCTGTGTTTGGGCAAATTACAGAATTAGTTTAAAAGGGCCTAGAGTTGCTAATTAATCTTTCTTAAACGAGTTCAGATCTCTAGTTAATCCCACAAAGCCATTCAAGTTTTAACATTTTTTTTCGAACATAAATTACACAACCTAATTTATGTTCTTTAATTTATGTTTAAAAACAGATACCTGCATATTCAGATGTAAACCATATCATGCAGTACTTTTTTAGCTTTTTGAATTGACAAATCTTTGGTTGTTTTGGGAGACAACAAGTAAATCCATCATTCACCTCGGTCACTTGTTCTCTCACCTTCCTCTTGTTCCACATGGAGGCTTTTAAACCTTTTTGCCCTGGCAAATCTTTGGAGACTCTGGTAATGGATTGTTGCTCTTGCTGAAACTTTTACTGTAGAAATGAACACGAGGACAGGACTACGCCTTTAAAAAAAAGTAAAAAATGCTATTGGAGCAGAAGAGCAGCAGCCTGAAGGATGTGATGCATCATTCCACCAGTTATTGTTGTGTCTAACTTTGTGAATGTCTGTCATGCAAAGATAAATAAACTTTCAAGTTGTGACATGCCGTGTAGTTCATCCGTACCTTTTGGTGTATTTGTCGTCTTTTTCATTTTACATGATGTACAATTTAGGAAAATTGCTTATTTACACTTTTTAAGCTGTAATTTTACAAGATGAGAGGTGTGCAGATTCATAATGATATGATTTCATGTCGGTCTGTGCGGGGTTGTTTTGTTTGCTGGCCCTTATACCTAGAAGGGATCACCCCCAAGCTGTTGTTAAACCTTAAAGAGTCTCAGTACTTATCTGGGAGGGTAGGCTGCAATTTTGCAACATCCAATTGGCCTTTTTAAATCTCTGCCAGAAGGGGTGATCCTCTTTTAACTCCTCTACCTCTATTTAACATATGTCTGCCCTTTGGGGCTCAGATTATATAGATTTAGTCTTTATTCATGTACATCTGTTCAGGCGATGGAAGGTCTGTTTAGAACACAGTCTAAAAAAACCAGAATGACAACATTCCCGGATTGTTTCTAACAATCTGGGCTTTGTCAATTCTGCATAATGGAGTATAGACTGCTCATCAGCTCTCTGAAAAGGATTCACTGTCTGCGTTCTTTTGTTTGATGTTCGAACCCGAAACGGTGAGGTATAGAGGACGTCCTTTAGGCCACACAAGATTTTAAAGTTAGATTGACTGATTTCTCATTTACCCTTTTGCCCTTTTTGTTGTTTTAAAAGAAAAAGTTGAAAAGTTTCAGCCTGCTGAGGAACCATGCAGACATATTTCACATATAGGAAGTGCTGGAACGTATCCTGCCAAGGGTCACATCAGAGTTAACTTCCCGAGTTCGACTGCGTTGCTTCTTAGCTCATTGTTTCTATAAGATTTGAAAGAAAATTCAGCATTCAGCACCACCTCCCATCCATTATAAAAAGTAGATTATTTATAGTTGCTTTTTTCTGAATAGGGGATCAGTCTGCATGGTCCTGATCTTTTTATATGCCTTAGATTGTTTAACACGGGAAAACAAATGTTGTATGTTGCAGTTTTTTTTTACGTTTTTGTTTTCTGTTTGATTTATTTACAATGTTAAAAGGCTCATTAAAAAAAATTTAAGTGCATCACTAAAGCAACAACACGAGCAAAAAATGTACAAATAGTCTTAAAGTATAAAACAAACAAAAATATTGAATAGAACTAACAGAAATTATTAGAAAGGGACAAAAAAAACCCTTGTAAATTAAATCACTGTTTGTGTAGATGGTTTCCACCAGACCACGCCGAAAGCGAGTAAAATTGTGACTTTATATATTTACAGAATACCAGATAAATGACATAGGAACAGCAATGAAGCTGCGTTGTCTAGGCTTCTATTTGTTTATTTTTTATCATGAGCTATGGCTATGATCAAATGCTAAAGCTAGTTACAGAGACATGCAGGATGTGTCCCTAAAATATATAGAGTTGATAACTGTTATTGATATAGATCCATAGAAAGTGGACTGATGTAAAATGCAGTGCAAGTAAATCGGGAGGTTCCTTTATTTATAACCTAAAAATGAAACGGAATGACAATTAAAAATGACATGGGACATTTTTACAGGAATGTTGTATTATATGTTTTGTCTGTCAGTTTTAAATGGTACTTAATTTGGATCAAATTGGATAAAAAAATAGGATGAAGTCAGATTATTTATTTCATGCTGTAAGAATCTGAAAAACTTAGTAAATTGTGGAATTTTTTATCATTCACATTAAGCAGCACGTTGGTTAGTGAACTTGAGCTTGGCTAATTACTATAATGATTTAAGATTTTGTTGTTGAGGTCAGAATACTTTGCACACACTGTAAAACATCTAATGTTGTGATACTGTTTTATTCAAGGTTATCAGTGTATTATCTTGCAAACGGGTACATGGCTGCTATGAGAACCTCAACACATCCCTTACCTGCTTCATTTAAGAGCGAAGCATGAATTTTATACACAATGTTTGTCAGTGATAGATTGGACATATGCAGCCAACATGCATGCACAGACACACATGCTGCTGATAGGAGCTTTTTAGTGCACACAAAAAAAAACATTTGCTAAATGTGTAAAGAAATAAAGTACATTTCTAAAACGTTTATATAGGGGGCTGAAAAATATTTCTCTTATATTCAACCTCATTGTTTACATTAGCATGTCCTGCGCGCTCTATTAGGTATTTAGAGGAATTTATTAGGAGATTAAGGCCATAGCAGGCAAACTGTAACAAGGAGGAGTTAAAACATGTGTGAGGATGAATGTTGTTTTGGCCCAGCAGTAAATAGTAGTCAGCAACACATGATTTTTTTTTCTTTTTTTTTTTTTTGGATTAAGGTCTGGCTCCACAGGAGCTGCCATGAGGTCATGTCAGCAGTGTTCCCATGCTGTGCCGATCCTGTCACCAGGGGACAGAAATTTGCTTGTTGTGATAAAATGACCCTCTGTTTCTGTTGTATTCTGTTTAAAGGGTTGATACACTGTTTGAGTAATTGGAGCCATCAGTGTTTCTTGCATCAAGTAAAAGGAGATAACCAGCGTTCAGGGAAGGCTACATGAGATATGAGATGAGGGGCCTGAGTTTATTGACTGACTTTGGGTGGGCTTTGGCTGACATCAGCTGTTCCACATACAGCCAGGCGCGCTGAGCAACAGGAATACGAGGATTGTGCTGATGTAGAGCAAACCGGTTTGCTATAGATAAAGCCTCTTTAAACCATGCTCTCCTCAGATTATTTAAAAGTTTCAAACCTGTGAAAAGACGGGAAGCTAACTTCTAACAAAACTAATTTCTCTCGTAGCTTAGTTGAATTTTCACATTTCAACCAAATGTTTTATTTGCTTTTTTAACTGCATGTTTCTGCAAAACTTTAAAGCGATTCTGCCAAACCATCCATGGCCTCCGTAGGGGGAGTAGTACTTCGTTATCACCATTTATAGTGGGAGTGGGGAGCTGCTGACCTTGACTGAGAATATTATTGGATAGTGGAAGGGAAACTTTGAGAATCTCCTCAACCCTGCTGTCATGGCAGCCATTGTGGAAGCAGAGACTGGGTCTCAGAGTACAAAGTATTTATTATCCACCAGGAGTAATTTTAAATCTCTGGATGTTGTTGGGTTGATAGGGCTGCAGCTTACGCTTATTCTGCTTATAGGTTAATCTGTTGATTATGTTTTTCAATAAGCCGATTAATAATTGGATAAAAAAATATTTCCTTGAAGAACATTTTTTACAGAATTAAACAAGGTGAAACTAAAACTTTTCAACTTTAGGTTTTCTGGATTGATGATATTGACGGAAGAAAAATTTTCTCTTTTTTTAATCTTAAATACAAAATGTTTGTCATTTTTTTTTTTATATAATTTTCATATAATTACTGCTCTAAATAGATTGCTCTGACAACTTAAGGCATGTTTTAGAGTCTCTATAATCCAGTTAACGATTAATCCATCACTAAATTACTTGATTTAATTAATATTAATTTAATTGATTAATCCGATTAATTGTTTCCGCTCTAGGTGTTAAGTTTGGCGCACCTCTTCAACATTGTGTGCTGGCCTCATACAATAACCTTAAACTGGCAGATTTGGATGGTGGTTTCCATTCATGAGAAGTGGAACCAGAGGGAATATTCCAACTGAAGGGATTGCACTTCTAAGCCTTTGCTGGGAAGCCTATGCCAGAGGAAGGAGAAAAATTTGGTTGATTGTCAAACCTCAGGTTCAGTAGGGGCCGTGTGTTTTTTCTATCTGGGTATGGAACCCCGCAGGATGCTCGACCCTCTGCAGGATGGCTGACGATTCAGGGGAGTTTGCCCAACCAGCCCACATGTGCTCCACACATTACACTGTGTCCCATGTAGTTCCCTGTAAGAGTATGGAGTCTGTGGCCCTTAGTTGACCCAATTAGGGCCATCGGGTCTCTGACGGTGTTTTGCTGGTTCCCTACTACAATACCTACAGCATGCACTGTGGAATATTACAGCTGAGTGCAAAGAGGCCAGGATGAACCTCTCCCAGCTCTTCCAGGTGAATGGTTTTCTCAGGTGTATCTCAGGTGTCCCTGGAACACCTTTGGAGCCCCACAGATGAGATATCTGATGAGAAGCAAGTTTTTCATCTTTACGACATGCATGCTGCCCATGTGACCTGGTCCTGCATACATGGAGGATGACGAGTAGGGGTTCCACATCACTTGGTTCTTTGGAGCCCAGTTTCCTCTGCTACCTGCATTTCCTTTTAGAGCTTAATAGCTGTGTTTTCTTCAAATGTTTTATATATTTTTTTCCTGCATAATTTAAAGTATCTCATTAAGAAATAGGCAAAGGTAAAATTCTAAGAAATAAATAAGTATAAAAACTATATTTTGCTAAAGTTTTATCCTCCTTGAGATGGTTTTTTGCGATTGTTTACCTCACATAACTATTGGCTGCTTCCACTATCTGCATCTTCAAGGATATTCCCATTAGATTTGCATTCCTTTCTCTATGTTTTAAGTTTTTAACATTGTCACATATTCCAGAAAACCCTTCTTTTTTTTTGCCAGGCGTGTGATCCGTGCTAGTTTGCAACCTCTACTTTTACGGCCACGAGTAGCATCAGACTAGGATGAAATTACGCCTGGCTTCCCTGTTTAATTCACCCCCAAAACGTTAAATGAAAATGCGGCTAATCCTCCTTTTTTCTTTCATTATTTAACTGTTGAAAAAGCTGGTTCCAAATTTGCATGATGGTGGGAAAGAAACGTATCAAATATGACCGTCACAAACTCAAATCTTGACCTGTTTGCTTTTAAGGAAAGTGTTAAAGATTATGATTGTTCTACCATTTGTTTTTGACTTTCCTTATCTCTTGCATTTGATTTATGAAGTATCCTGAGAAAACTGGTCTTACAGCTCATGCAGTCTTATGTCTATTTGCTAAGAATACTTTGCAAATGGCAAAAGGTAATAAAGTATAACACACCTCAGAATAAATAATTTAAAACAACTTGTAATGCACAGTATTTTTATATTTTACAGATACATTCTGAAAACAAAACCCTTTAGAAATGTGAGCAGATTTCAAGAGAATTCTGCTGAAGGGCATTTCCTCAATCAAATAAAGCACTGTGCGAGCCGCCTTAGGAGGGGAAATTGCTGCCGCTGTGATAACAATGAAGTGAATAAGATCTATCAAACATTAATCTATGAATGTTTTCACAGCAGTTATGTTCTGAGCAGGAAAAAAAAACTGTCCCACATCCCTCTGTAAAATATAGCCAGACTGAATTCAGACCACTTCGTTTTGTTATGTCGGCTGCTCTATTAGCCACTACTGCTCCAACAACCACAGTTCATGTTTTGAGTTTATTTCGCACAATATATCGAGCCACCTTTATCACAATTTTATTGGCCACAACTGAATAGGACTATTTAGATTAAGTATTAGCATAGATTATAGATTTTAATTTCCATGAATGTTAGTAATATTTTTGGCCTGTTGCATTGACCTTTACGCTAACACAAGACGTGTATTTGTAGTACCAGAGGTGCTAAAGCTTAGTTGTTGAAACAATTTAGAATAATTATGGTTAGGGTTGGACATTATGCCCAAAGCTATATCATGATTTATAACATTTCATAATTCTTGATCAAACGATATTTTGACATCAATATATAAAAACCTCAGAAAGACCGCCAAGAATGCCCACAGCACGTAGCCAGAGTTTCCACGACAAACTTATGACTATTATTTGCCAGGTTTCTAAAAATCCCCCAACATTACTAATCAAAATATTTGCTTAAAAATGGATAAAACTTCATGAAAACCTGAAATCAGTCAGTTACATATGCTGTAGTCAAAGACTATTATGTATATTGAAATATCTGAGATGTGTAAACCCTTTATAGGGCACTCAGTGAAATACTTTGAAAATCAAAATTTTAAGCCAATGGTGTTATTGGAATCCAGGACAAGAGCTTACTACGTTTGTAACATTAAAAAAAATGGATATTTGAATGCAGAAATGAATGTCAATGTAATAAAAAGAAAAATAACAAAAGTGCTTCTATAAGAAATTCATGAAAAACACTCAGAGTTAAGGAAACACATTTTTCGGTGCAACATAATAGAGGCATTAACGCTGATATTGGCACTTACATTTTTTAGTTTATAAACCTAAATATAATTGTTAACTAGGCGTACTAACTTTTTAACTTTACTTTTAACTTTCCAATTAGCTTTTTACCTGTTTTCTTGACTTGTTAAACTTTTTTTTTAACGTAATTTACAAAATATATCATTTAAGGGCTCATCTAATTGGTCAGCCATGTAGCAGTATCTTTGCTGAATGGCTGAATATAGATCTTGTGGTGGTGGTGGGGGGGGCAAAATATCAAAAGAGGTAAGTTAATGGTTAAAAGTCACGTTCCACATATTAAATATGATTATTTTGCAATACACATATATTCATATTAAGATGTTGGCAAGCCCTTATCCTAATAGATTATAATCACAATATTCGACTATAATCTAACAAATATTTACCTTATGTCCCACAGACCTACTCTGTACCTCAGAGCTTACTATCCCAAAGTATTGAATAAACCCATGGAGCTTCAGGTCTAACTGACCTCAGCGGGGGGTCACTGACTGTTCTGCTTCTTCTCAGCATTGATTCTCAGCAGTAAACATACTTTGCTCAGATTCTTCTCTACATGTTCTACCATGTTTGTGTATCTCAGGACAATCTAGATGAGTTTCAGACTTTGGTGGAGCATCTTGTGGGTGCGGTCTGCAGTGTTTTAACCAGAAGCACAACAAGATTTGTGTCCCTGTAGTTTTTTATGCATATGAGGACTTTGCTTTGGAGGTAAGGCCTAGAGGTGGATAATCCTGGTCCAGAAAGTAAAATGTTAGAAAGTAGGTTGGATCCACTGTCTGTGCTAACAAAAACATTTTTAATTTGCTGGCAAAAGTCAATAAAAAGCGCATCAGTCAGTAATTAGGGGGGAAAAACCCAGTTTCATTTAAAATAAACCTTTAAGAAAGACATTTAGACATCTGGAAGGAGATTCCTCGTGGAAGGAAGATGTGGGTCAGAAGACAGGAGGCCAGTACTTACCTAACAGGCAAGACCAGACCTGCTTTACAAAGTTCTAGATTTTTTATTTATTTATTTTTTAGAAACTTAATAATATTAGTATATTTCACAAATATTCATTCTAATATAATTTCACTTCTTTTAGAAAAAAATAGGTAATCTAGCATTGTTTAGAGTACATTTACTAATTGATGCTGTATTGCATAGTTGTCATTAGCAATTTACCAAGGTAGGGAAGTAAAAATAAAATATCAAGTGATAGTAAAATACTCCTGGACCCATTATAATCAAAGCTCTATCAGTTTGACCTCTCCACTGTTGCATACCTCGGTGTCCTTCTCCATCTGATGGCTGTGAAAGCTTGCTGTAGAAGCCAGGTATCAGCATGCCCAAATATTTGCTTGTGTAATCGAATGGATACAAAAGATTGTTATTCTTTCACCCTCCTTGGTCCTATAATTTTCTTGAGCTGAGCTCATGGCCACTTTTGAGACTTTGTTTAACTGTGTAAAATCATTTCACATGTATTAACATGAATGGTAGACATGGCAATGTTTATTCTCCTTTTTCACTGCACACCCTTCCAGAAAATGGAAATCCACATAGTTTTTTGTGTGTATTTTACCTCTTAAAGGTATTTACGTTAACTTCCTAAAGGGTTTTATTCCATTTGCAAAATGTATTTTTTTTCCTCCTGTCCGTTTACATTGCCTCCAGCTCTGTCAGCTTCATCATTGTTTTCTTTATCTCTAAATCACCAGCCTACCTAATATAAAATCAGCCTAAAACCCATTATCCTGTGAGCTTATGTCTTCTGTAACGAAACTGTGTTCCTTCGATTATAATTATAAGAACATACAGTATGACCTAAAAGGAGGTGGCCTAGTGGTTAGGGCATAGATTTTGGAATCCTGAGGGTCTGGGTTCAAGCCCCACTCACCACAATAAAATTGAAGACTTGAAAAAGTATACTTGGTCCTTGATAGAGATGATAAATTAAAAATGGATGAAAATAATTGTTCCAATTTAAGCATCAAAGTAGATGTTGCTAATCTTTTTAGACTACTTTCACTAAAATTTTAGCAAGTTGCTTTAAAGAATGGCTATTTTTAAATGTATTTTTATTTTTTGCATTAAAAGCGTTATATTTCACTTTTGATGAAAAACTGCTTTACAAGTGTTGAATGTGTAAATATACTCTTAGTTAGGCAAAAAGTTGTCTTCTTCTCATCTCCCGTTTTAAATGAGAGAAGAAATATTCTCTTGAATAGATATTTTAACTTTTCACTGCAGCATGGAAGTGTAAAAGCCTGTTGAAGTTTAGCTGAATGGCTGCTAATTAATTGGAAAAATGTCCAGCCCTGCCAAGAAAAAAACATTGAAATACCTTTGTCAAAATTCAACATACTCTTTCATTTATGTGTGTCACAGCTGGTAGAGCAAACGTTTTAGCTGTTAGTTTCTCTTTCTAGAATGGTCTTGCAGTATGCGGACAGCAACCCTTGTCTTTATGATTATGCTAAGACTGTCTTCACTTGAGAGCTGGCAGGGCAAAGTTCATGGGGTTTGGGCAGCTGGAAAGCTGATATCGAAAAGCAGTCCGGAAAAGTGTTGCCCTACGGGTCACAGGTCATCCAAAACTCTGCGACCTTCTGGGTGAATGAAATAGTCTCCATTCTGTGGGTAAATCAAGGTAGGATTTCACCATGAATCCCCTAGTTGGGTAAAAAAACATTTTATCTTAGTTTTTATTCATTACATACCTTGTGAAAAAAAGTGTCACCTGTTACCAAAGTTTTTTTCCAGCTGTAGAGGTCATCTTTTTTAATTCATCCCACTGCATTTACGTTTGTTGAATAAAAATGTTCTTATTTTCCTCTCATGTTTGCAGCTTTATAAGCTTTATGTTTTCATAATCTTCATAGCCTTTTAGAGTCACTATCCTTTAACTTTTAAATGCATTTCTTCTCTAAAACATCCGAGTCTAATGTCTGAACTTCCTTATCAGCCTGTCATTTAGAGGCACAAGTCTGACATTTCAGTGATGATGTTTTTTCCTCATTTTTTTCCTCCATTCAGTTACATTTTTTTATCCTGGTTTCTAAGTTTCAAACAGTTTATTTCTAAGCTTTTAAATTCAGGATTAATCTATATGACATATGAAACTTTTTATCTGTTTCTAACATGATGTATAATAACATAATGATTTGCTGAAGTGATCATGTTATTTGTCCCTCCACCACTAGAGGGTGTGGTAGTCTCTCACTCTATTTGTAGTCCAGGTAAATGGATGTACCATTTAGAGCCATCTGGCTGCTGCATCATGTGCATACTAAAAACTGACACCTGGTCTGATGCATCAGTGTGCAGCTGATCTGATCCAAAAGAGGCTTTCTATCCGTAGCATCGACTTACCTGTCCTCTACTGACAGATTGAATGCAAGCCAGCCAGATCCAGTCACTTTCAAACCTATCTGTTCCAGTCCTCTACACTGTTTTCACACACACACACACACACACACACACACACACACACATACACACACGTTTGTTTTGGTATATGAAGTGAGGACCATGTATTGACTCCCATTGATTCTCAGTCATTTGCAACACTCATGCCCTAACTCTAAACCTAACCATTAGTAAAATACCTTGTGAGGACCAGCTAAATATCCTCCCTTTATAAAAACTAGTCGTCATTGTGATGGTGAAATTGAATAAAATGGTCCTCGCTCTGGTTTCTATACAAGTGTGCACACACACACCCAAGCTTTCCCTCCTCCACCCTTTTTGTCTTCACCCCAAGGGGTTTTCAGTTACACACAACATGCCCAGACTGTTGCGCACAGTTCACAGATCTTCGGTCATAGATCAGAGGGATGTGCGTGATGGGGTGGGGTCTAGTACTGCAAACAGCAGTCAGAAAAAAAAATAGTAACACAAAGGGATAGATATGTGTATATACATTTCAGTGATATTAAAAGCTACAAGATTAATTTCTAACAATTCACTCAACCATAACTGACTGGAGGTGCATGTGATCATGCTGACTGTTGTTATTGATCAGCTGTTTCTCAGTCCCTAAGGTCTTAGGATTGTTTGTTTGCCTACTTTGAATGTTTGCATGTTATCTTGCTTGTTTACTGACCATTCTTTGGTAACAGCTGGGATTCACATAATGTCTTGAGGTTTCTGAGGCATAGTTTATGCTATTTGAGGTTCCACTTGAGGGTCTCTGTAACACTTAAGCTCCTGGAGTATTAGCCATTAACTACCATGGTGGTATATTGCACCAATAAATCAAAATGCCAGTGAGGTATTCACACAGCATGCAGCTATGTGTAATGTCACGAGCAGGTATCTGTGTGGCGATAAATGATAAAATTAGAAAGCAATGACTGGTGTCAGTTCTGAGCCTGTTTTTATAGAAAGGAAGATATTTTTTTTCTGAGTAATATTGTTCTGATTTTTGTTATAACTGTGGAATAGGGCTGAACAATTTTGCAAAAAATCTAAATGCTGATTATTTTTAACCGGTATTGCGATTGCGATTTTATTTAGATTTTTCTTTGCACTAACCGCAAGCTTGTAAACGTAGCATTCAGTCTTAAAAGGTTGCTTGCCCAGAGTCCATTGTTGCAGAACTTTACTATAACCTTTGTGTAAAAAAGTCATTACATCTACCGTAATTTTTGGACTATAAGCCGCGACTTTTCCCCCATTTTTCAACCATTTTTCGACCTTGCGGCTTATATAACAATGCGGCTTATCTATATTTTCAGCTAACGGCCATTAGGGTAATACGGTACCTAAATCTATGGATTTTACCATCCACCATGTTGACGTCACATTTGCTTCAACACACAAGTAGCCGCGCGCGCAGGAATGCGGACGTCCTCCATAAGCAGACTCCGAGAAAGACGGACATTGCGAGCGCAAGACAGTTTGTGTGACACCCTCATTATGGAAAACAAACGTTGAAATGCATATGATGCAGCTTTTAACTTAAAGACAGTCAATTTGGCAGTAAACGAAGGAAATAGAACCGCTGCACGTAACCTTGGAATCAACGAGTCAATGGTGAGACGTTGGAGACGCCATCAGGTAGAATTGTCTCAATTCAATTGCGTTGAAATGTTAATAAATAGGAGCTTCCCCAAACAGTTTCCTCCTTCCTGACAATCCTCTCTGTGCACGAACCATATGGTAATTAAACATAAAAAACCTGCGGCTTATAGTCCGATGTGGTTTGTATATGTATAAATCATGCAATTTAGCTTCTGCGGCTTATATTCAGGTGCGGCTTATAATCTGAAAATTACGGTACTTCCATGCATGGATCTGCATGTTAGCTAATATTCTCTACCTTTCTGTGTGGTGACAAACCCACTATAAGCATTTTACTGCCACTTAAAGGGCCGGAGGGAGAAATTTTGTCTATTACTGTTGTTTAAATATAGTGTGATTAGAATTTGGTGCCTCTGCTATTTGAAAACTGTGTTTCATTAAATTGCGATTATATTGCAAACACAATTAATTGCCCAGCTCTAGTGTGGAACCCCTATGGTGGAACCTACGATCAAGTAAAATGATAAAATCAAATACAAACAGCATAAAAATAAAACAAGCCGGTCCCATCGAGGCGTAATCGGAGACAATGACACACGGGGAAGTGTGCTCCTGATGTCCAGTCTGCTCCGTAGCTTTGTTTTGGTCGCTGTAACCGCAGAAAATCCCGCTTCACAAAGAGTCATGTAAACATTTAAATTCCATTGTGGCACATTGTTGGAATATATTCATGTTTTATATTTGTAAAAAAACAAACAAAAAAAACTATTCAAGCCAGTGCAGTTTGCTTCTGAATGTCAAAGGTTTAGGTTGTATGACTTAATGCCTCTTTGCTGAGGTCTAACTCGATAACTATCATCCTCATGCTTAAAATTTGAGAACATATCAGTCATTGCATTTTGCTGAACACAACTATCATCTAACACGTTAGCATGTAGTTTTATGGTTTGGATTTGGCTTCAGTCTGTTGTCATGACCAGTTAGATATTTTTTACCTGTGATTTCATCTGTGAGGATATTAGACACCCATTAGAGCGTCTGGTAGCTGGGAGGGGGAGGAAAATGAGGTGTTGGAAAAGATGTACAGCCTGTCAAGTGAGAGCAAATCTGCAGCGAGGTTGATCTCCCAATGAATTATTAACAGACACCGTAAATAATCAGTGCAGACAGGTAGGGACCTAGGCTACCTAATGAAGTGTCAGGTGATGTTATGTCCCAGAGGTCATCCTCTTTAAAATAGAAGCTTTAGGTAATGTCATTGTTTCATTTGCACACATGTAGGATTAAACACTATTGCAGCGTCTGTTGCAAACTATTTAAAGAAAGAGAAGAAAAATAAAAAGTTAAATGACTCTTTTCCTTTTTCCACTTTGCAATTATCAAGACTACTTGGTAAACTTGATCAATGCTGCTGCCCCTTTGTGGTCATAGGAGAGTTCTGTTGCTGTTGTTTTCTGTCAGGTAGTTTTGTTTTGTTTGGTATTTTTGTGGCTTAAAAATAAATACTTAATGAATACAATATCTAAAAAAAGTATTCTCCATGTGGAATTTCCAACGTCCACAGTGTACTATATTTGTCGCAATAGGATGTTGTGACTCAAACTTTTTACAAATTACCCAACAGTTGAGTATTTGTAAAAAAGTTGTTGTTTTTTTTAAGTCAAAGCATACTGTATTTAGAAAATAAAGGAATACAACAGACTGCATGTGTTATTTGGAAAACGAAATAGTACGGGGCTCCAAAATTGTGTCTAGAATGAAAATATGGAGGGATGGTTTAATGCAGAAGGTATATGGACTGTTAAACAAACCACCAGTATTGTTTATTTTTTAATTCCTTCATTATCAAGAAAGACACTCACAGTTGGATAATAAAACCAGTAAGTTGCCATGTCTTTCTATAATAACAACAACAGAATCCGCTATGCAAGATCTTAAAAACAAGCTTGATCCTGAACAATAACGATAACAGTTGCTATATGGCAATTTGTAAAAATCAGAATTTATTACTTACCTCAGATGTACAATCAATAAATCATGAAACGTTTATTTTCACTTAATCTGTTGATTTTTTTTTTTCTTCTTCGATGAAATGGTTAATAATTGGATAGTAAAATCAAACCAGGTGAAACTAAAGCTTTTTCACTTGATGACTTCTGGATAGGGTAGATTGACAGACAAAAAAGTTTTTTTTTTTTATATTAAATCCAAAATGTTTATATATTTTTGATATAATTACTGCTCAAAATGTGTTGCTCTGTCATCTAAATTCCGTAAAAATTCAAAAAAATATCCACTGTACTTGGTTTCCAAGATTTGTAGACGTTTCGCCACCTCATTTGAATTGAGAAAGCTTCCTGGAGAGGTGGCGAAACGTCTTCAAATCTTGGAAACCAAGTCCAGTGGATATTTTTTTTTTGAATTTTTACGGAATGACTATGACCTGGATGACTGAGAACCTTCATCAGCATCTGTCATCTAAAGCAGCGGTCCCCAACCTTTTTTGCACCACGGACCGCTGTATGTAGTCAGAGAAAATGACAGATGAAGTGTGCTCCTGATGTCCAGTCTGCTCCGTAGCTTTGTTTTGGTCGCTGTAACTGCAGAAAATCCCGCTTCACAAAGATAGGATGTTATAGATAGGATGAGTCTTGAACTGAATTAACCTGTGTCAAGAGGCACAGATGCACCGACTGATGTAATTGGGAGAGAATACCGCAATTTTTTATATTTTTCAAAATAAAACATCACTCAGTCTCTGATCGTTGATAAATTATATATATATATATATATATATATATATATATATATATATATATATATATATATATATATATATAATATACTTTTTTCTGTGCTGCCCGGTACCGGTCCGCGGCCCGGTGGTTGGGGACCGCTGATCTAAAGGCACCATCTCTATACTCCAGTTAAAGGTATAGTGGAGGACGTTCTTTTTCCAGGTGGATCATCTCAATAAGTGGTCCTCCTAATTGTCAATCATTCTGGCGTTATGTTTACATAAGGCCGTCTTACGTGCTCGTCCTCAGTTAGTTATCTTTTTGTGCGCGTGCACACTTTCCGGCGTATATGTATAAGCAACGGTTTCAGACAGTCATTGAAGCTCACTTTTCTCACCGCTGTTCTTTGAAAATGGCCGAGGGTCGTAAGAGAAAAAGTGTCTACGAAGTGTAGGAGAAGAGAAGAAAAAAGCACAGGTTGGGCTTCCAACTGATGCCTCGGTTTCAAAGTTTCTACTGGACAGGTAAAGTTTGGCATGCTATTTGGAGAAATCGTTATCACATCACTGCTAGTAAAAACGACGAGAAATGGGCTTGTGCATGCTCTTGCACACTTTTAATATGCGTTCTGTCTCGGGAGCCGGGACAAGGTTGTGCATGCGCATTTTTTAAGTGTAGTGGGCGTGTCTTTTCATAAATTTGCAAAAATCCTCTAGTATAACTTTAACAGTTAATCAATTACTAAATTACTTGACTATATTTCAATAATCAATTAATCACAATTAATCCGATAAATTGTTTCGGTCCTAATCACTAGCGCTCTCCGAATCTCTATAACTATCATTGACCAAACACCATCACCCTGTCATGGAAGTATTGCTGATGGTGTAAGGCAGACTTCTCCAAGGTGTAAACTCGTATTTAATGTGGTTCAGTGCTCTAGAAAAGTGAATATGTTTTGGTGATTCTTGATTTATTTAAATATCTGTGTTTTATTAAATGTTTCTGGGCTGGATGTTCAGTACATTTACTTCAGTTAGAGTCAAACACAGAAGTTTCTTGTTTTGTTAAAAGTATGATCAAAGAATGAATAAATGTGTTTTGAAAAAAACTAATATCAAGATATCTTAGACAAGTAAAGTTTAAGTTTTACAAGGAAACAAAATCTAATGAGGGAAAATCAGGTTTGTAGATGGTGCCAAAATGTGTGAAACTGTGCCAAAAGGATTTACCTCAGCTGCAGGAGTATTGGCACAGGCTGTCCACAGGGGTTTCCAAAAGTTTGTCCCTTTATTTATATTTTTAAAAGGTTTATATACTGTATAATGCAAATAAAGTCTGGCAAGGGGAAAAAAAGGTCTTATTTTTCTATGAGCTATCCTCATTTTCTGGATCTCTCAAGTATTGGCTTTATTTTGATACCAATACTATATAAATACAATTGTGACTGCTGAAGAAACCTTGATTATATTTAGGCCTGATATTTTGAGCAAAACCTCCAGGAGAATCTATTTGCGATTGAGAGGTTAAACGAAATTTAGAAAGCTTGCCACATCCTATTTACCTTTTGGTTTAGGAAAGTGTTTTTGAATTGAATAGAGTTAAATGTGGACCTCTATTGTTTCAGCATATGAGAAAGAATAAGAGCAAAACTTTAGAGAAGCTTGTCATGGTGTCTTTTGGGTGAAACATTGAGTTTTTCTGAGCTAAATGAAAACAAAAAGCACAAAACCTTCATTCTTTACGTCAAGGACATTTGAGTAATCGAGTATCTAGAAATCTCTTTTGTGTAACAAGCATCGTTCCAACTCTTGCTTGCTAACAGCCCTATTATTAACTAGTACATAAACGGATTCCTAAGCAAATCCACACACAAGTGCACCCATGTGAGATATTTACGTGACCGCTGTATGCAATGGCGATGTGCCATTTTGGCGTCTTTGTCTCCATGCAAAGGTGAGCAGCTTTCGTAAGTTGACACCTACTTCTTCATATGACATGTCATGTGGAGGAGGTCTTTTTGCATGTTTGTAAATATCACTGTTGCTCTGTAAACGCCAGTCTGGCAGCAGGCGGTAACCAGAGCCCACAGGGAGCTGATGCTGTGTGTAAATTAAACGGGCCCTCCATACATTCTCCTCCTTTTCTCAATTTGCTGTGGTTGCGCATTCTCCCTCATGAGGTTTTGCCTCATAAAAGTGAAAAGCTCTGCTTTTGATTTGTGTCGTAGTAAGTTGGTGGAAGTTGAGCTGTTAATGTGTGGTTAAAGTTTCTTACAGTTAAGTGCAAGACGCCTGATCAAGCTTTACTACTTTGCTGCAAGGATCACAGAGCTTAGGAGATCCAGAACCCACTCATGATGGATGTCTGATCTGGAGGTTATGGCTCCGTCGTGTCCTTTGAGGGTCTTTGCCAAGACCACTTCCAATAATCTCTGACATTAATATTTTCACTTTGGAGGTAGTGGAGGAGAAGGGGGGGCAATGTAAGCAAGATTTTTTTTGGCTGGTCTTGTTTTATGTTGGCAGTGGTGAAAGACACCAAAGCCATTACTCATTGTACTGGCATGCCCAGAATGTATTCTTAGCTCCTGTCTTCCTATTAGTCTCTACAGAAAGGTTGGAGGGTCAAAAAATAAAGAGGTAACCAGTCTGAGGGGCTGTCTGCGCTGCTGCTGTTTACCAGGGAGGGGGTGATATTTTAGACCTCCGAGAGCTTGCATATTTACCCCACTGAGTCTGACTGACCTTGCCATTTGGTGGTGTGCAGAAGCTAAAACCACTAACCGTGACGAGAAGAGGCAAAGGAAGGAGCGGTCTGCTTACTTCTTGATAAGCAAGTAGCTTTTCAAGATAACAAGACTCCAGAAACCAATATTATTTAAACAGAAAAAGACTGAGCTAAGTAGGTTTAAGGAGGAAGGCAGGGGTAGGGGGAGCCGCGGCCGTCGGAGGTGAGAGGCAGCCACACTGAGCTGATTTTTCCTCCTGAGGAGGAGTTGCAGTTGCCGGCCAGGGCAGGTCCCGGTGCTGGCAGGGCTGGCCCTACTGCTTCTCCACCTCCATTCCTTTTCCCCCTCTCACTCCTCCTCCATCTAACTATCAACCAAAGCTGCTGAGCAGTGATGAAATTGCAAGCACAGCTCCTAAGCACTAAAGGAATGCTTAGAAAATCTTGAAAATTTAACTTTTCTGCCTCTAGTAAGAGGAAACTTCACTGCTGGAAAGACTCTCACCTTCTGTCTTCTCCGTTTCGTTGCACTCACTGGCTGAGTGCACGGAGAAAGAAAAGTTTTTTGTAAATATTTCTTTTCCTTTTTTTTTTTGATAACCGGAACAGTGGCAACGTTTTCAGTAGCACGGTGCAAGGACCAGCTCCACTCACCCAAGATGAGCCGCTGGCTGAAATGCACCTCCATGCACTTTGTATGTATTCTGTTTTTACGGTTTTGTCTGTTTAAGTCACAACCAAATATTTTACAGGTAGAAATGTTCATGACCATATATAAAGTCTGACCATGTAGTAGAAAACGAAAGGATGTATTTAAGGTATTTTGATGAAAGTTTTTGTTTCTACACTCTTACAAGTTCTCTGTGATTGTACTGGGCTATGTTCTTTATTTAGATCATGTTGTTGTTTTCTGTGGAGGAGGGCTCTGTTCCCATGTTTTGTAGCTGTCACTCATGCGGTGATGTGATTTAGTGCTGATTTCGTGGGATTGCTGTACTTCACATTCCTTGCATGTTCCTGCAATAACTTCTGTCCCAAACTATTGTTGTGGAAGAGTATCAGTCTGACTCAGCCATTGTTTTATGTTTGTCTGGAAAACCTCTGCAAAAAATTTTTTTTATGTCGGTCCCCCCCAAAATAAATATAAGACTGATCCATTTTCCTGTAAATCCACGAAGCCACAAGGGTCTTCTTCCATATATGGCAGCAGATATTCTTACATGTTCAGTCAAGTCTCTGTGGAAAATACACATTCAGTTTCTGTCAGTTCTGATGGTTTATCTTGTTGATGGCAGAACACAGACTGGAACAAGTACGATGATCGGTTGATGAAGGCTGTGGAACGTGGCGAGGCGGACAAAGTCGCTGCGGTTCTCGGCAAGAAGGGCATCATTCCCACCAAGCTCGACGTGGAGGGACGCTCTGCGTGAGTAAACCAGGACAAACATAAATATGCTGACATTAAAAGTTTGACATCTGCAGTTTTTTTTTTCTTTTGGAATGTACCAACTTAAACATGGAAAAAATGCCCTAAGAACCTTAAAGCTTCTTATAAAAACTAATTAAAAATTAGAAGACGCATTGCTAAGACATTGCAGTGCTCTTTGCACCACAAAGGCATCCATGACATTCCATGTCCTTTCCCCCAGATAAGGGATCTAGCCTGGAGATTACTCCATGATTGGCTGACCAGTTTTATCACTCACCTCCTTGAAACATGCAACATTTGATAAAAGCTTCATCCAGCTGCCCTTCAAAGAACAGATATTCCAGTTATATATTTGGATGTCTGTTTTCTTTCAGCTGTTTCCCTCTTTTCCTCTCCAGCCTTCTTGAGGTCAGTGTGGGAGTTGGCATCGAGAATGTTTGTGGACACTGAAAGCTTGACCACACGGACCACAGGCTGTTTATGTAGTCCCTGCAGGAAATGACTCCCTTCCAAGTCAGATCAGATGCGTTAAGTTGTTCCCAACAATAACTAATCTATTTAGGCTCAGCGGCTGAAATTATTGGGTTCAGCTGACCTCTTGGAGAACCATGTTGGAGCTTTTTTCAGTTGGAATCAAAGTTGGCTTTATTGAACTAACAAATACCCAGATATTTAGGTATTTTGCTGCTAAGCTGGAATCATAAGATTGGTTGAAGTAAGAGAAGTTCAGAGTGAAGGACTAACACACAAGTAAGGCCTCATTAACCAGAGAACCAGATCAGTGAAGCAAAGGGTCATGTTGAATTTACTAGTGAGAGTAAAGAAGCCATCATCATGTATAGTGGATGCATCTTGATAAACATTAGTCTACATAATATCTGCTTTTGACAAGTTGTTGAAAATAGGCGGAACTATATTCATTCCAGACTGTGGTTGACCAGACTAGAATCTGTTGGACCCAAACAGTTAGTCATTATTTGCTGTTTAGACTGCTCTGAACTAGTCTACCAAACAATCTACTTACAGGAACTTAGTGTTATAAAAAAGAGGTCAAACTTTTACCAGTGCTGTCCAAAATACAAAAAAAAACAAGCCATAATCACAGCTCTGACGGTCTGTTTATAGTTTGACCAGGGCCACACACACACCACATATGTCTATGGCATCCCGGCCGACATTGGAATGTTGAATGGTGAATCCCTGTAATCACGAACCTCTGTGGAGAAACTAATTACAAACTGTTACCCCCTGTACTTGATCTGCTTCGCCCCGGATTAGCCTCACTTTGTTCAGCTAATGAATTCAGCACAAGTGCTTCTGACTGGAGCTCCAGCTGAGTAAACAGTTTACATCTTTCCTCTGGCATCAGCTGGGTCCCAGTGAGGCAGGCCCACCCATAACCTTTACTTACTCCTTGTATAACCTTTACTTACTCTGTGCCGTTGTGCCACGTAAGGGTCCATCAGCAAAGCCAGTCTGAATGATTGCACACTGGCCCCTAGAGGAGACCTTAATGATTCTGTTCACCGTTTGTATTCCTATGTTAAAATGTATATTTAGAAATTAATCTGATCAAATGCAGGTTCTCAAATCATACAATTATCCCTATATTGTTTTTAAAAATAACAATTTTCTGATCACTTAAAATAGTTCTTGCCAATTTTTTTTCAGGTAAATATTACCCAATCTTTGCTAATTTATCATAGAAAATCCTGCTGCTGTTATTATAAGGAATCACTGCAAAATATCCTGAATCTGATCAATCAAATTTTAAACATCTGTCCCGTTTATATGCCTTTTATAGGGCTGAGTGATATGCAATTAAAATCTTGTCCAGATATTAGCGATACTATCATGATAACAATAAAAGTAACGCTAAAAAAAAAAAAAAAAAAAAAAAAAAAAAACTTTACATCTTCGCAGTCTTTCTTATGTAACTGTATGGCTCCACTGCTTACCACAGCCATAATAGCCCTACAATCTCAAGTCATACTCTGAAGAACATACACATTGAAATTTGGCTTCTTCAGGACACCAGTTACATAAAGAAGGATGATTTATATCACTTAACAGCTCATATTAACCGTATCATATTTTTTCAAATCCCAATAAAAAAATAATAAAAGGGCAAAAAGGAAAACTACAAATAAAAAATTTGACAACTTGCCCAGTTTGTAGAGTTTTTATTCATCATTGAGTCTAATATAAGATGTAGACGATTTTCAAAATTCTTGTCATGACCAAGAACTGATAACAACAATAAACAATACGATAAATGTTCACCCTTAGCTTTTGGCTTCTGTGAGCTAAATGGTTTGGCAGTACGGCTATAGAAAAAAATGCTTCAAAACACTTTGAAATTAGAAAGCTACTAGCTGAAGCTATTAGAAAAAAGGCCGCTATTAAAGGAATAGTGAAGGATTTTCACAATTTTTTTTAATGCTTTTTAAAAAGAAAATTCATGTGCAAAACCCTGTACTCGATGGCATGGGTTAAATGCAGAGAGTGAATTTCTCCATTGTGGGACAATAAAGGATTAAGGATTTATTAAACGTGTGCAAGAGCGTGCACAAGCCCCTTTTACTCGTGCATGCTCGGTTTAAAAGTTGCTGCTTGCGTCGCTCATACAAACTTTCTAAAAGAAGATTTGCAATTTTTCCGCTATGTCAGACTCATCACGATAAGTGAAAATGGGGACGAGCACAAAGGATGGACTTACGTAAACATATCACCAGAATGATTGACAGTTAGGAGGACCACTTATTTTGATGATCCACCCAGAAAAAGAACATCCTCCATTATACCTTTAACCGTTAAAGTCCCAGATTACATGACTTCTAGCACATAAGTGTGTAAAGAAAAACCACTCAAGCTAAGCAGCCATCACAAACTGCATCTTTTAAAGGTATTTTAAAAAGTTTTCTGGACAAAAACAGTCTAGATGTTAATACAGCTGTTAAGCATCAGAAAACTGCTAAGGCATTTCTAAATGATCACAGCTGCTAATTAACCAAAGACTTTAGATACAGTACATACCCATCAGAAATGGTTCAACCACTTCAACCATATAGTCTATAGGTCCCTCTTCTCTTTCCTTTAAAAATAGCAGGCAGATCCTTTAGAGGGTGAAGATGAAATGACATCTCTACTCTCTGAAAGGCACATTTCTAAGCATGTTATGAATCTTCTTGGGAGCTATTTGCTTTGTTACAGCGTAACCTGAGAAAACTGATTTTGGAGTGACCAGCTGCAAAGGTCTGAAGCACCAGCAGAGGAAGCGAGATTCTGTTCAATTCAGTTTATTTACATAGTGCCAATTAACAACACATGTCATCTCAAGGCACTTTACGGAGATTCAGCTGAAAGTATTCGCTTTGAAAAATCCTCCATATGAATTTCTTTTTCTTAATACTTCCTGATTTAACATCAGACAATTCTTCAAAAAAAAAGGACATATTTGGGAGTTAAAATATTTCGGAGATCATTTTTTAACATCCTAATATTTTGCATGTGCAGTCACATCCTGCTGACTCATCATAATTGAACATTACTACAAAAAATGCACCTCCTTGATTATTGATTTCCCCTGAAATGTTACAATGTAACAGTGGTTGATTTAGGTATTATATGAAACATGCTTTAGCTGTTGAACTTGTCACATGTGTTCACCAAACATGCTTTGCTCTGGTCTGCTTCCTGTCTGCTTTCTGCTCCTGTGGGGTCGTGACCCTCCACTGCTCCAGAGAGGAGCAGCATCTCCTCGCCATCAACACGGCTTTTAATATCCACGCCAGTGTTGAGGTGACAGCCTAGCTGTCTCCTTGGCAGATACTTCTGGCCTGGTGTATAAAGGGCTTCATGTGGCGCGAGGGGTAACAGGCCGAGATTAGTTTACATACAGTGGCTTTGCAGCCCTTCATTGCTAGTAGCAGCAGACTGACTGTGGATTACATCAATGAATTTCAACTGGGATCTTTCAGGTTAGGGTTGATTATCTGAGATGTGTTGTGAAACCAACAAACTTACAAGGTTATTTTCAAGGCAGAGCTGCTCCTAAATATGTAAAACATGTATCATTTCAAAGCTTTAGTCTGTTGTTACACAGAAAATGAAGCATTATGAATTTTTTTAGCCCACTTCCACCATACATTCTTGACCTGAATACTCCATAAATAGCATGGTTTTGTTTTTCCATTTAAAAGAGCTCCCCTAAACTTAACGCATCATATTATCTTCTGATTGGTTGTCATGGAGGGTTCTTGTTGTGTACCTCAAGAATGTTGATCTTGCTGTCAGTATGGAGCCAGGTCTCCATTTTCAGTTAGTCCTTAAGTTTCACCCTCCTCCTTCTTTCCTTTTTCACTTGCCTGTCCTAAATCTCTTCTGTCTCCTCACTGCCATATCCATCTCATATTTGTTTTTCCTGTCATATCTTCTGCAATTTATGCACACCCCCAGGTTTCATTTGGCAGCCACTCGGGGACAGCTTGAATGTCTCAATCTCATGCTGGGACACAATGTTGACATCACTGCAAAAGATGCCTCTGGTAAGTTTTGTTTAGCAAACACTATGTAACCCCTCAAGCGGGACATAACATGTTCAGCTAATGTATAGTTGCAGTAAAAATGTTGTTTAGGTTACTATTAGTGTTTATACTTTAGCCCAAACACTAATAAAGAGTCCTGCAGGCTGGCTCTCTGCTCTGGACTACAGTAATGTTTATATTGAATGCACCGTATAAAAAACTTTGAATGTTATCGTTGCAAAACAAAGGAATTGTTTGAAGCTAGGGCTTCCACACTTTATAGCCTGTGGTCAAAAAAATAACATCAGACTGGAGACCCCCTGATACAAAGAACTTTTCAATGCATTTTAATAATTTTATTTAAAATTTAATTATTCATTAGGGCATTTAACAATTAAATGTATTATTGTGTTTAAACCATGTCTTAAATGCATAAATGTTTTATTTCCCTATTTCATATTGGTTGTGTTCATTTCATGGGGAATTCACACTTATTTCATTACTTGTTCACATTTATTTATTGCTATATTTTGTCCCTCTGAAAATCATCTCTGCAAAATTTCCAATCAGCAATCTCTCTTTGTTTGTAAAAAGATGAAGTAGCATCCAAATGCTTTATTAATCATTGAGTAGTAATGATAGTTTGAGATTTGAGTAACATAACAACCTAGTTCACCTAGTCTTGTTGTTGAGGAGCATTCTAACATTGGGCTCTATGAATTTGAAAGGAACTTCCATTCAATATGGATTCTAATTAGACTTGTTCCAACTGCCTCCATTAGGTAAAAACGCTCTTCATCTGGCCTCTAAGTACGGGAATTCTCAGTGTGTGCAGAAACTCCTGCAGGTAAAGTGCATTTTTATTATTTATTTACCTATTAGAGAACAAAAGAAATACTGTTCATTATGCATCTGTACTCTTTCCTATCCATGCACACATGCTGTTTGTCTACATGCTGCTGTATTTTTGCTCCAGTCGGCGGTCAGTCAGAGCAGTTGTTCCTTGAATAATTATTGCCAAACTACTCTGGCCACTGATCCCGCTCCATATCAGTCAACAATGGGCCCTGTTGAGTCACCATGCCCCTCTGGGGGTTTATGTGTTTACAATGCGAGGGATTTCACTCCGACATTGTGTTCTCATATAGTTGAAGACCTTTCCCCAGCCTTCATCTCTTACATGGCAATGATCTAATGGAGGTTGTGGCTGCTGGCAGGGGATCGTCAGCCGTGTTGACAAGCTCACCCTCCCACTCTCCCTCATCCATTCTTAGTGCCGTCATCACACCTCCCCCCTGGCAGCATGATGCCAGCTCCCACTGCCTCCCTTATCTAGCTCAGTCAGCGCCAACCCTCCAGGTATAGGATATCCCCCCTCCCCTTGACTCATCACCATTAGGCCCCATTGGCAGCCCTCCCTCACTGCGAGATCATTTGAGCTTGTAGATAATTTTTGCCACTTGTTGCTAGAGAGAGATGGGTTATTATCGGGAGGAAGGGTGAGCAGAAGGTGCCGGCAAGCTTACCCAGCAACATCAGGCCCCTGTTAGCATAGAGTTCTCGAGGCTTTCATCACAGCCCCTCATCGGTGCAGTAGTGCAGCCACTGGTGTACGACCAGCTGAGTGAGAGTTCAGACACATCACAAGCATTTCAGCACATCACCATCCTCTATGATGGAAACTGCCTGCTGCTACTGATGAGACGTCATGACCGGCCAACGGCTGTCTTCTTTACTCTCAGTTTGAACATTTAAGCAAACAATCCCTTTAATCATTGTATTATCTATATTTCACAATCGACTTCAGATCGAATTATGTGATCCAGTAAACTGGATTATATAGTTGGAAAAAAGTTGTACATGCTGTAGTTTATAGGCATGTTTAAATTGCGTCATATGCATACTGTATTATGCACATGCATGTACATGCAAAACTGGACCTTCCCCTTTACTGAAAACATACATTGAAAAAAAATTTACTATAACTGAGACAATTTTTCTTGAAATAAGTGTATTTTCCTTTCATTTGAATTAAATTTAGTTTATTTATATAGCGCCAATTCACAACACGTTATCGCAAGGCACCTTACAGTTCACTAGATCATAGGCAGATTGCTTCAGTTTTCTATCTAAGGAAAACCAGTTGATTGCATCGACTCCTTGACTCAAAGGCAATCCCTCACACTAAGCATGCTTGTAGCGATAGTGGAGAGGAAAAACTTCCATTTAACAGGAAGAAACCTCAGTGTGAGCGGCCATCTGCTGAGGCCGACTGGGGTTCGAGGAAACATAAGCAGATATACGGAAAAAAGCAGAGATATAAAGAGAGCACATCCACCCAGTCACAGTCAGAGAAACAGGACAACAATGAAAAACAGGCCAAGCTCCAACATCTATAAACGAAGGTGTTGATGGCAGCAGCACAGCTGATATGAGCAGCTAGGTTAGACAATTTTCCAATGGAATAAGGCTTTAATTTTTTAAATGACAAAAAAATTTTTATATCCAGTTATCTTATTTTTAATAGCAAAAATCTTTGTTTTGGTAGATTATCTTATTTACCTGCTCAAACTAAGTGCAGTTATTTTGTGCAGTTTAATACTAAATTAATTTCTCATGTGGATATGCGATTACAGAAAAGACGGCAATTGATTCGTCCAATTATTTAGAAGTAGGAGTCAGCTTTAAGCTTCAGTAATACTAAGACAGGATCACAGTTTTAACCTGTTATATCAAGAGTCCGTAACCTTGGCTTTGTGGTTCACTCTACATACTAAATTATGCACTCTTGCCCAGTTTTTGTTTGTGATTCTTCAGTCCTTTTCTTTCTTAAAACAACTCTGGTCTACCCTGGTCAATTTAACTGGGCATGCATAGCCTTAGTTAAAATTAACCCGACAAAGGAAAAGGCATAGACTAAGGCTAAACAATCACTGAGTGTGTATTTGTATTTTGCATACATGTCTGTTTTATTTGAATAAAAATAATCTTTTATAAGCAGCTGCTATGAGAAATCGTTTGGCTGGATATGGCTGTTGAATTCAATTAAGCCTCTTTTAATTTACCTGATTTTTTACAGCTCCATTTACAACTAATACTGTGCCAAGGCCCCTACACCTCCAACAATCTTCTTTATTGATAGAAATATCGAAACTATTTAATCCGATAAAAGACCAGTCTCAAAGTCGGTTACACACATTCAAATTTGATCAAAGTTTAAAAATGAAAAACAAAATGAAAAAAATTCATTCAAGTTCATCTTCTTTGGAAAAACTTTCTATCTAGTGAAACTTGGCTGCTTGAGTCACAGACTTTGCAGCAATCCTTTATTCTATATAGAGGTATAAAATGGAGGTGTTCCTTCTTATATTGAGCAAACCTTTTTTCATGTATTTTTCTGATTTTGTCCTAAAACCAGTGGTTAATGGATAAATTAAACTTTTAACTTCCTGGATCCACAATCTGACTTTGTTTGGTTAACTCATTAAGATGGGCTACCATGAAAGTTAAGAATACAAAATATTCAGAAGGTGTTTTTATTTTCTTGTAGCACAACTGTCCTGTTGGAAACGTGGACCTACAAGGACGAACTGCTCTGCATGATGCTGGTAAGGCTCCTCTGTTGGTGGCTGAGCTCTGCTTTACAGAACACTCTAGCTAACATGGCTTCATTCAGCACAGTTATAGATAATTTAAACCTGACTTCATACCACTCCTGCTGGGACTTGACTCTACCATAAACCTGTATCATTTGGAAGTCACCCCTGGATTTAACAAATGACTACTTCCTACTTTCTTAAGTACAGCCTTTTTTCTTCTAGAGATATTTTCTTTCTAGGTCTGAAATGTTCTAAAAAATAAATACAATCTAATAGTTTAAATTTCACAAAAAAGTGACTTGGCTAAATACAATGAGCTGTTTGTTTATCAAGAAAAACTTTATAGAAACTAACCCTTGTACCCCATTCTTAGATCTATGAATTAAATGTGAATAACCACTTCTTTAGGCTTAGTCTCAATCAGACCTGATTATTGCTGGATCACACTTTAAAGAATTTACATTTATTCAACCCACCCTGATAACCTGAAGATCTTAAAAAGCAAAACGGTCCAGGAAGTCTACCTCTGAATAATGTAAAGAAATGAAGATTAAACGGCGTAGCAGCGGTTTGGACTTGCACACAGTTGAGATATTTCATCAGTAGAGCTCTGTAAGGAGACGGGCTGTTTTTAATGGCAATGAACCTTAGCTCCTTTTACTATCCTTCCGAGTTTAATTTACTCCACTCTGTCCTTTTTAGAGGTACACTCTCAAAGACCCAGACCCCTCCTGTTGTAGAATAACATCACAAGGACTTTCACATGCTTCTTTGCTTTTAATATATGCCACATCAAATCAGTTGTTCTAGATTCCTACAGGCCTCTCTGGGCTCTAGGCCCACTGACTGCAGCCTGAGCTAAGTGGATCAGAATGTACCTCTTCATGTTAAATGGAGCAACATAATTGTAGGTGTGCTGCTTTTTTATCTCCACAGTCATGGCGGGCTGCACCTCCAGCGTGAAACTTCTTTGTGATAAAGGGGCTTCTGTGAACACTGCTGATTTTGTAAGAATTATTTCTACCATTAATTTCATATATAATAAGTTAAGGCTTGTTTCTGAAAGTAGAAAAGTTATTTTTTTATATTTTGTTCTGAAATTTTTTTTTTTTTTTTGCCTTGACAGTGGCAATAAAATCCAAGGCAATCTGAGCAATAGTATATACTTTTTTCTTTGTAAATGACTTGAATGAAAGATATAGCTTTTTGTTTACATATGTAAAAGTCTGTTGTTTTTGTTAGGATGGCAAGACTCCTCTGATACTGGCCACACAGATGTGTCATCCGCAAATATGTGAGCTGCTGCTGGATCGAGGGGCTGATATCACTGTCAGAGACAAACTGAACAAGTAAGTTCCTTCTCCCCCTCTGGCTGTTTGTCTTACATAAGACTGTCCACTGTTGCCTTTGATCACTTTTAATCCAAGCTCTGGACAAAAAGCTGATTTGACCATAGAATGCAGCTTGATAAGTTGGATTTCCCACTGAAGCGTTGTTTCTGTAACATTGCAATATTTTTCATTTGCAACATAGTACACTGTAAAAATTATCTCAAAAAGAGTAAAAATGTCTTAAATTAAGGGTATTTACCCTTAATTTGAGCAGGTAAATAAGATGAATTGCCAATTGAATGAGTATTTTTACTCTTAAAATAAGGTATCAAGATATTATAAGACAATAAATAAGACGATGCAATTGTTTTTTCTTATTTTAAGTGTAAATTGTCTTGTTCCATTGGCAAAGTGTCACACTTAAATCCTTAATTCAAGAAAAAATGCACTTATTTTAAGAAAAAATGACTTATTTAGATTAAATTTTTTAGCAGTGTTGCTTGTGTCAGAGTGCAGGTCGTTAATACCGCTAGATGTAGAGCATGTTCATTTTGTTACATCTAGATATTTCATCAAATTACTCGACTAAATACTTATTAAACCTGATAGGGGATTAAAGAAAGCTGTTATTTTTTTGTTTAGTGTTTGAAAGACCTGGTCATCTGTGTGTAAAGCTAGCTTGGACATGCTCTGACCCAGAACCTGTCTGTTGGCTCCCTAAGGACCGCTCTGATTCTGGGCTGCGAGTTTGGCTGCAAAGACGCCGTGGAGGTGTTATTGAGGACTGGAATCGATGTGAAAGCAGTCGACAACATGGGTCATGATGCTTTTCACTACGCTCGTCTCAGCAACAACCAAGAGCTCGTCGCACTGGTCAAAAGCCACCTTGATAAGGCCACCAGAGGTCAGAGGCTTTGTCTTTAATTAATGTAGGAGGATGTGTCATCATGACTTACAGTCTTTTAAAAATCTTTACATTGATTTCTGTCTGCTGCATTCCCTTTAAACTTTTGTTGTAAAAAAAAAAAAAAAAAGAGAAAGTAAGAACTTCTTTGGTATTGTTGCAGAAAAAGAGGCGGCAAAGATCGAACAGTGGAGGCGGCAGGTAATCCAGCTGGATTCACTCACATCATCAATCTACCTCTTGTTAAAATAATGCATTCATTCTCTCTTAATCCAGCTTAAGTTTGTCCTTCTATTTCTAAAATATTAATATAAGCTGTGTCTATTATCCTACATTACTTGTGAGTTGATCATGACTGCCCTCTAGTGATCAAATGCAAGAATAAGTTAAAGTTTGTGGGTTTTTTTTTTTTTTTTTTTTTTTCAGCTTTCAGTGGAGAGATCGGAGGCAGCCGAGTCCATCAGGAAGGATCAGATCATATATGTAAGAGCAGGAGGACATTAACACATGTTTTCATTTTGGTTTGGACCCGATGCTCTAAAGCTTACATGACTAAAACCGTTTTCTATCGACGGTTTATCGATGTCCATAATGAAGTGTTAAATCTGCTTTTGTGTTTCCCCCTTTAGGATCTGGAAAGGCAGAATGAGGCCCTTCAGGACGGCCTAAGGAAGTACCACCAGGAGCAGATAGTCCTGGTAGATAAGGTCAACCTGCTGCAACAACAGCTCACACAGGTATGCTGGATTTATGGATTGTATTAGGTTTTTTATTATGTTTGCTTCTTTTTTTCCCTAGTAAAAATTAGGAGCTCAGTGACAATAAGGCTCATGTAAATTATTATAGATGACTGTACATAGTAAAGATATATTAATGCATGAATCTACAGCAACGTAAAACAATTATCTATCTGCAGGAAAAGATGGCTGTGGAAGACTCTCAAAAAGAGGTAAGAGCATTTTAGGAAAGTCTATGAAGCTTTCTTTAAATGTTTTTACTTTTGCTGAGAAACCACATTGAATAAAAATGAGCTTACAGTCCTCCGAAATATAGAAAGTACTTATTTTCCAGTAGACTGGGGACTAGCTGCTAGATTTTATCTCTGCTTTAAGGACCACCAGAGGGTCCATTTTGTCCATAAAGAACCACAAGGGAAATGGATCCTGCTGGGACTCGGAGACAAACGTTTATAATCTATTACAGATGCAGTGTGTTTATTACAGGATTTTATTGTCTTTATTTAGATGTAAAAGTAACTAAATCTTAAGGGCTGGTTATACTCCCGCAGCAGTGTGTCGCAGTGAGCTTGTCGCAGGTATAACGCAGCTATTTTTGATTTATGCCCAATATTGAAGCGTGGTCTGTGCTGTTATTATACGCCACAATGCAAGCGGGAGAATCGCAAATTAGCTGTTGGTCTAGATACGGCCGAGGTGGTTGGGAAGTGGAAAACATGAGGACATGAGGACATGAGGGCAAAAAAGAGTGGGGATCCAGGCGGAAAAAGGGTCCCAGCGTTCTCACACACCTCGCTGTTCTAGCTGGTCTGTCTTCACGAGTCGTTTTCCACAATGGCGGTCATACAAACAAAACAAGCTGCTAAGGTACCAAACAGGAAATATATGTAATCTGGAGTGGATGTAGATTTGACCAATTGGAGGCCTCCTGTCTGCGGCACTGTCTGAGCTCACCTACAATTTTGGAGAGGTGCATCTTAAGGCGTTTCTCAATTCACAAGAACGCGAGTATGTACTCGCGTTCTCGTCAAGTCCTTTCTTGGCGAGAACGCAGGAAGATCAGACTTGACGAGAACGCGAGCACGCAAGCACGTATGTGTATTGGAGCAGAAGCGTACTCGTGACGTCATCACAGGCAATGTTGTTTAGCATTTCTTTAACAGTCAAAACTATTTATTCCCTACACAAAACATTTTGAAAACAATATTTTTAATTTCTAAAGCTTAAAAAACATTAAAAAAAATTACCGAACCGCAAAAAAACGCCATCAGAACGAGCGGTAGTTCACACATAACTAGACCGAGAGAAGTGCACTACAGACGGGGTAACATTAGCCGTGGCTGCGGTTACCTTCGGAGGTCTGCTGGTCACTCTGGTCCGCTCAACCTCGGACTTTTTTTTTTTATTTCGCACTAAATCTATAAGCAGACCACACAGGGAGGCTTAAATGTATAATGTTATCGCCTCAAACGATTTCAAAACGTACTTTTGAAGAACAACAGCAGCAGAAAAGGGAATGTTTAACTTAACACTGTGAGCGCTGTCTCGAATCAAGCTGCTGCCGTGGGGCATTCTGGGGAAGCGGTCAGTCTGAAGAACGCACAAGTCTGCTCTGATGCATGCTCGATAAAGAGGGCGGTGCGAGAACAACATCCGGGGATTTGATGCGTTCTCGATCTGGCGTTCTTGAGAATTGGAACGGTACTCGGGCTGAGGCTGATGACGTGTCACGAGTACACGAGCACACGAGAACGCTCAAGAACGCATATTGAGAAACGCCCACAGTGTCTGCGGAAGGGGCGGAGCTTATCTGTTTTAACTGTGACACACATACAGATGACCTGGCTTCTGAGCATAAACCAGCGGTTATGTTAAAAATGGAGCCACTTCAGCTGTTTGCTGTAGATGTCTTGATTTTCTTGGTCCACTTTACATTCAGAAAGGTTTAAAATAGAGATGTCAGCGCCTCTTTATTATTTGCCATTGTTGCTCATATCACATAGTTCAATACAATCACTGCTGCACTTTTCTGTTAATGGATCAGAAGGAGCAGCTGAAGGCGTTTCTCGGTGCCAAAGACAAAGAGGAAGGAGGCCGCAGTCCAGAGACTGTCAGAGTTCAGCTGCGGAGTGCTTTGGTCAGTGATTGGTTGCAATGACATTTCAGATTTAAAAGCTTGGAGGATTTGACTTTATCATCCATGTTTGCTTTCCGTAATAGATCTGTTTTTTTTAATATATTGCTGATAAAATACAGATTATGCTACATTTCTTTAAACAGTATTCTGTCTTTAAGGTCTATAACATCTTAAATAATGTTCACTCTCTATATTAACAGGGGGAGTACTCAGGCCAGTCTGTTATCAAAGGTCAGACTCTTCTTTCTAATGAGTGAAATAAATTAACATTAGTTTATCTAAACATCTTGAGAGTTAACATAGTATTGGTGTCGTCCTGCAGGAAAAGAAAAAGTTTTAGTCAAGCAAGCTTACAGTCTGGATCTTAATCACGTAAGTTTTCATTTGCTTCCCGGGCTTAAACTAAGCATCCTCTAATATAGTCGGGATTATGTACTAATAATAGATATACAGTTTTTTCTAATCATTTTTGTCTCGGTGTTTCTTATATGTCTGATTAACACCACAATTACTTCATTAATTGCTTATTGTTATCTTGGAAAGCTTGGCGGGCTGAGGGCATAAATGAAGCTGCTTGTTACAAATTAGCATAAACCTGCATCAGGTTGTATTGTGTAAACACAAAGAAATAACTCTTTACAATACTGAATTCAACATGTATTCATGCGTCCTTTAATTTCCTGCTTTCTTTGCTGAAATGAATTATATGTTAGCTTATTTTCATAGAATGAACCTGGTTGGATACAAGATGCAGAAAAATAACAACAAAAACAAATTTGACCATTTTGTGGATGTTTTTTTTTTTTTTTTAGATGCCACAGAACCCGCCTGTTTCCAGACAAGTCCAGAGGAGCCAAACTGCAGGAGGCCGGGATCTCCCTGAAGCTGAAGTCCTTCGACGTGAACTGGAGACGGTTAGAAGAAAACTGCAGTCCACAGAAGAGGAGAAGGCCCAGCTTCAGTCTGCACTGAGCCAGAAGAACAGAGAGTGCCAGGAACTGTCCCAGAACAGAGACACCATCCAGAAACAGGCTGACCTGCAGGTTCAGGAGCTGGAGGACGCTTTGGGAGACGTCCAGAAGAGGATGCTGGACTCTGAGTGTAAAGTCAAACAGCTGCAGGCTCATGTTGTTGCTGTAAAAGAACACCTGGGGGCCCAGGCGGCCGAAGATCTGCGAGCGCAGCTCCTGGACGTGAAGGCCAAATACGAAGGCGCTTCAGCCGAAGTGGGGCGGGTTCGTAACCGCTTGAAGCAGAGCGAGAAAGCCTTAGAGGAATACAAGAGCAGCGAGAGCCAGCTGGCCGCAGAGAGCGAGCGGCTGAGCCAGGAGCTGGGAGCTCTGAGCGCAGAACGAGACCAACTGGCTGAAGCTCTTTTAAAGATGGAAACCCGCCTGAAGGAGGCTCAGAACAAGCAGGCAAACACCGTCCCAGCAGAGAAGTTTGACAACATGAAGAACCTGCTGACCAATGCAGTGGATGAGAAGGAGCGGCAGCTGGCCGAGCTGAGGGAAGACTACGACCGCGTGCTGGAGGAGGTGGCAGAGCTCCACCGCAGGCTGGACAGCCCGTCATCCCAGGGAGTGTCTCCAGAGGGGCATCAGCGAGTAGTTTCTGGTCTGGAAGAACAGAACGTCGCTCTGAAAAGGAAGCTGATGGACGTGACTGCAAAAAGTCAAACTCTTATCGAAGAGGTGGAGGAGAGTGAAGAGGAGAGAGATGTGCTAAGAGAGCAGCTGGACGAGCTCAACAGCAGGATCGAGAATGAGTTTATACCCCTGAAGGAGCATGAGGAGGTTCAGAACAACATGGTGGTGGCTCTGGAAGAGCTGAAGGACAGACTTGTGGAAGCCAGCGAACGTTACGGGAAAGCTGAGGCTCAGCTGCAGCAGCTTCAAGCCGAAAAAGCCTCGTTACAGGAGACGATGAGCGACAGGAACCAGAGGGAGCTGGACGCTCTGATGGAGCAGAATACCCAGCTGAAAAAGGACATTGAACTACTGCAGAAGAGATGCAAGGATGGAGAAAAGGAACGAGAGGAGTTGACTCTACAGAAGCAGGCTCTGCAGCGCAGGGTGGAGGAGCAGTTTGTTCCCAGGCAGCAGCATGAGAAGGTGAAGATGGAGTTAGGTTCAACCTTAGAAAGTGTTAAAGCTGAGAAATTGAAGTTGGAGGCAAAGGAGAAAGAAAGTGTCGAAGAGCTAAAGAATGTGAAAGATGGAAACGAGAATCTGAAAAAGCAGCTGGAAAGAGTTTTGTTGGAGATGAAGAAAGAGTGTATTAGTCTGAAGGAGCACAGAGCTGTCACAGATGAGCTGAAGGCCGCCACCGACGCGGCAGAAGAGCGAGCAAACCAGGCATCGGTCCTGCATGCTGCGGCTCAGGAGGAAGTACTGAAGCTCACTCAAGAGCTGGAAGCCCAGAAGAAAGAACTAGATACCATACAGGAAGTTATTCAGTCCAAGTTTATCCCACTGACTGCAGCCACGGAAAAGGAAACCACCTACAGCTCTCAGGTGAAGGAGCTGGAGCAGAAACTGATGGAAATGGAGGAGAAGTATCACAAAGAGAGGTCGACCTGGGAAAGCATGCAGCAGGAGAAAGAAAAACTTAAAGTAGAAACTGAATCTGTTCAGCAGAGACTGAACTCTGCTCTGGTTAGCACTGAAAAGCATAAACAAGTGGAGGAAGAGTTCAAGTCTAAATATGAGGCCGTTACCCAGAAGCTGGCCAGCTTAGAGCAACAGCTTCAGGAGGTGACGCTTCAGAAAGCCGAGCTGCAGGACCAGAACGCTTCATGCAACACACAGATCCAGAGTCTGCAGGAGCGTCTGAAATCTGAGCTGACCCGAATAGCCACCTACGACACAGAGCTGACGACCCTCAACGATCTCATGCGGCAAACTCAGGCCGATTGCAAGAAAGCGAGAGAGGCCCAGCAGGAGGAGGCTAAGAGGGTCGCTGTCCTACAGAAAGAACTTCAAGAAATCCGCAGGGAACACACGTCACTGCTGCAGCAGCACAGAGAGACCAAAGAAGCCCTGGAGGCCGAAGTCGCTAAGCTTCAGACGTCCCTTCAAGAGGAGGAGGAGAACGGCGCTCAGAGAGCCGAAGACGTGAGCGCCCTGCAGTCCGAGCTTCTGCAAGCCACGCAAGCGCTGCAAGACATCCGCCACAAGGAGGACCAAATGAACGAGCTGAAGAAGGAGAAGCAGCTGCTGCAGGAGGAGGCCGCCAGCCTGAGCAGCAAGCTGCTGAGTTTAACAAAGGAGTGTCAAGAGGCCCATCTGGAGGTGAGACAAGCCAGAGAGGGCGAGAGCAAGGCCAGAACCGACATGGAAGCCGTCCAGGAGAAGGGCCGCGGCATCGAGAAGGAAATCAGGGAGCTGAAAGAGCGGTATGACGAGTCGCTCAGCACAATCTGTGATCTTCAGAAAAGGATCCAGTCATCAGCTCAGCAAACTGAAACCAAAGACAAGAAGGTACCAAAATACTCACTGCACACGTCTGCACTTTTTCTGCCTGATGATACCAGTTTCTACAGATACAGGGGCTTAAATACCGGTTCAAGAAATAAAATATATTGTGTTGGTAGATCACAGAGTTACTGACGGATGTGGAGCGACTGAAGCAGGCCCTCAATGGTCTTTCTCACCTGGCGTACACAAGCAACACCCCAAACAAGAGACAGACACAGCAAGTTGATGCACTGCAGGCACAGATCAAGAGCCTTCAACAGCAGCTGGCTGTAAGTTCATTTTCTCATTACGTCTATGACTGGGCAGTAAACCAATACTTCAGTAGAATTACTCTAAAGTAATAGTTATTCATTTATTCACATTATCGATCTTTGCTGTTTACTCCCTTCAGTTCAGATGAGAATATTTCAGCTGGCTTTCAATGCAGAAAAATTGGAAATAAACAGTAGAAGTTAAATATACTTCAAAGTTTGGGTTTCCAAACTTCACATTTTAAACAAAATTTCGTTTGTATAAGCTCTATGTATACAAAATAACAATAAAAGTTGTTTAAGTCTAATAATAAAAAAAACAATTTAGAGGAATAAAGAGCTTTTCACTTTAATTTATATCACAATGTCCAATTTCTTAATTTTTTGTCTTCCATTTCATTTATTATTTTATTCTTTGTTTCTAACTGGATTAATTTCAAATTAAAAGTATGCTGGTGGACAGGCATTGCTATCTGGATTATCCAGTGTTAATATTTCCAAGTATTCTGTATATTTCCATTGTAGGTTGTAGGTATGTGTCCTGATACTCTGGCGTAGCTCCAACTGTTGCAGAGATTTTGATGCTGCAGTTTAGTCCTGAGTATATGAGCTGCTGCCTCAGACATCAAAGCAACTTCATGTCTTTCATGTTTTGTCCCCCCCATAAGGATGCTGAGAGGCAGCACAGAGAGGTGGTTTCCATTTATAGGACTCATCTTCTAAGTGCAGCACAGGTAAGTTGTCCTCGAACCTCTGGCTCCAAAAGTCGTTGTGAGTTCCTCCTTTTCCAAAACACTTGGTATTTTATGTCACATTCCATGTCACATGCTATGACTAGGAGTTTCTACGCCTGTAGCCCTTTCTGGTTACCTACAAAAGGCTTTCCGATCAAATCAAGGCAACCTGTTGGCTTTTTATATTTCATTTCTGTTTTGAGGTTCGTTCACAACAAACTTGAAATTCACAGCTGGCAGCGAAGGATTTCCATGTTATCTCTATGTAGATGGCGGCTATGGAGAGCAGCGAAGCGAATGTTGCAAATTTGGCAAAATTTGGTAGCTTCTGCACCTGCAAAGTATGTGAAGAGAATTTCGGGGAGGTGGACATTTTGTTACATTTTATTTGTGAAATGCAATCTGTGACTAGATGTGGCTGGTAGCCACAGTGAAGGAAGCGGTTAAGATGAGCTTTCTTATTCAAGATGGAAGACCGGGAAAATGATAATGACAAAGAATAAAGTGGAGAATGGATAATAATCATATAATTGAACTTAATTGATCTAATATTGGAGAAATTTACCTCTGCATTTAACACATCCTCTTGGGGAGCAGTGGGCTGCCATTGTGCGGCGCCCTGGGAGCAGTGTGGGGTTAAGGGTCTTGCGCAAAGACCCAGAGTGGAGACCGTGGGGATCAAACCGGGTACTTGCAACGTTCTAAGAGCACAAGCACACCATGCTCTATTCACTTGGCCAACACTCCCCCTGACTCCAATAAAGCTCTTTAGAGCTGTGAGGGTGGAGCCTTTTTCTGTGGCAGTGCGAATTGCTTTAGCTGGGCAGGAGAATTTCAAGGCTAGAAAAAGCAGGAGAAACTGGGGAAATTTTTAGCAGGTTTCCTGTTTGTTAAAAAAGCAACATTACTCCCTGATTAGGGTCCATTTTCTGTTAACTTAAGGGCTTTTTTGTATTTGCATTACAAGATCAGGTGACCAGAGGTATTTATTATAAGTAAAAAAGGAGATAATGCAGCCTAGCAAGTTAACATTTCCTCTATGGAGGTTTTAAAAAAGAGGAAAAGTCATAAAGTGTAAGAAAACATAAAAAAAAAACACTGGATGCCAGGGAGTTTAATACATAAGTAGTGCTTGTTATACAGCTGTAGATGTTTACTGAAGTGGGAGCAAAAGATGTGGAACCTGCCAAGTGACTGATGTGAAAATACGTTTATTAAAATACGTGAAAATGCTGATTGTGCTCCGGTGCAAAATTCCTTCTCGGACAAAAAAGGACGGAGTAAACATTATTTTAACGCACATTTTGTTTTTGCTGTTTTGGATACAGGCTTGGTAACTGACTAAGTGATTTAAATCAACTTTATTGATCTTTATGTGTTTTTAAGTGAACCTGATTGTGTCTTTCAGGGCCACATGGATGAGGACGTCCAGGCTGCTTTACTACAGATCATCCGTATGAGACAGGAGTTCGTCTGTTAAAGCCGCCAAAAAAAAACAACTCTACCTGCTCGCGTTTATCTTCTCATATTTCTCATCTTTCTTTGCATATCATAATGTATAGGGAAAAAGAAGGAATGGTTTCCACTTCTAAAATCTGTTCATCTGTAGCGTCTCTGCACCTTCATTCTTGGATATTTTCACGTGGGAGCTGTGGACACAGATTAGGAACAAATACTTGACTGCTACAAATCTTCACTGTTGTTGTCAAACTCAATGCATTAATGTAGAAGACATTACCAAAACAAATCAGTTCCAGCTTCAAGATTCATTGTTGTAAAACCATTTCAAACAGATTGTGCAAAGCAGCAGCTTTGACCCTTTTCGTTCAGTAATGTGGAAGTTATTTGAAATGTGGGTTTGTTTGGTTTTTTTTGTTTTTTTTTTTTTTATTGTTGTACATGACACACTCCTAAATGCTCAGCTGAAATGAAAACTGGACATGATCGCAAAGACCACTCTCACATTCCCACCTGACAGTCAACATTGCAGAACGTTTTCAACTTTTCATAGAAATGTTGCTAGAATTTTAAAGGACAGCTTCATATTTAAATGATTTACCATCAGATTTTTCCTTCTGATTCTATCTTCCACTCAGAAGATACAAATGAGAAGATTAGGTGTAAAATGTAAAGAGGATCAATTAACCTAGATGCTTTAATAAACAGTCTAAACTATGGATGTAAAATAGTCAAATGCATCATTATAGACCTCAGTTTAAATTTAAAATTTCAAAATTAGATTGACATGTTTGTTTTTTTATGCAAAAAAGAAAATTCTGTGGGTATTTAAAATCTGAAGGAAAATTGATTCCTGTTATTTGTAGATTTTACCAACAATATCTGCATTATTGCCCTCAGTGTAACTCCAAGGTTCCTTAGAAACCCTTAAGTCTTTGGATAAGTGCAGAATCTGCTTTGGCATTTATATGATAGAGATAAATAAGAACAATTTTAGAAAATGTATGAATATTCAGACTCCTTTGTATTCAGGTGATCCTTAAAGATGTAAAAATAGTGCCATTGTTTGATATATGTACGTAACTAATATCAGGCTTTATTTTACTTGGATCATGAGATTTAACAACTTAGCTTTAATTTGGTTTTTAACACCTTCTAAACTTACATTTGATGTAAGGTGTTACATCAAACGTTTAAACGCAATCTCTGTTATTGGTTTAAAGCAGTTGCACTGCTGCTACTGAAAGCTAACCTTAGCTTAAAATCGTGGCAAGGTTTAATAATAATATCTGTTGTACAAAAAAATTTCTAGAAGATAAAAAAAATGCCTGAAAACAAAAGAAATTTGAGTCTGTAACATTGGTGGGTTCTGAAAATGGAAACTTATAGGAATCTTGTCAAAGGGGAACATTGACCTCTTTTTAGCTATTAGAGCGAGTATTTATTTTTTAACAGTCCGCCTCTTAAAATGGAATACTGAGGAATAACAGCTGCATTTTGATCCAGAAAGAATGACTACTTTCAGCAAAATCAGGCCTCACTGTCTGTAGCTAAGATGCATTTAGAAATGTGAATCTGTCCTTTTAAAGAATCTCCTCAGTTGTGCATGTTATCTACTTTCTATGAATGAGACTCTACAGCTACCGAATCCTGGAGGTCCAAACTCAGAGTTGTTGTTGATGTAAAACTACTACAGAGTTGGTGAATTCATGTCCATCAAAAGGACAACATGAGGCTTTGTGTTGGTTGTATGCTGGGTTTGAGTCTGCAGATCTGTTGTTTCCTCAAGTTTGCAGTGAAATGTCCACTTTTTGTTGAAACCAGAGTGCCCTCTAGTGGTAAGACTTGGCAGGCCAAGTTGATAGAAGTTGTAAGCATTGCCACTCAGGGGTATTCTGTTGTTACAGTTTCTAAGTTGCATGCTCAAACCTAAAAAAAAAGGAAGATTAATTCAATTTGGTCAGATGAAAATATAAAACCTGATACATAATTAAATCTGTGATTTAAATCTTGACTTGAATATTTATCTCCTGCAGCAGTGAACTCATTAGCTGTCCTAAAGCAGCAGGTACCCCTGGGCCAGCTTTGTGTGACTCCTGATGCTGTTGTGTCGTGCTGTTGTGATTTCTGAGCGAGTCTCTAATGCCTTTACACTGATTATATTTTTCATAGCTTTGTACTACTTTAAGTACTTAACAGTCTGACAAATCTGATATTCAGCAGGTCTGGAAGTAAAGCGGCACAAACTTAACCCAAGGAGGACATTTCTTTAGATTTGAAGAGGTGTGTTTGTTTATGCAGAGAAACTCTCCTCTTAACACTCAGTTATGTGAAGCACTCCTGTCTTCATTTTTCAGCTTAATCTAATTAATAATAATTGAAAATAATAATTGAACATCCTTGATCTTACAAAGGAGAAATTTACTTCTGCATCTTAACCAATCTTTTGATCTAATCCGTAATCTTTTTGTCCTTCAGGTTTAACGGTGACACTTTTGTGTTCTGTAGGTTTAAAGGTCTAACACTAAAGTTTTTTACATACTGTTATTTGCTAAAACACTACAAACCCAATCAGTATACATGTCTACAGAACTGTACTGTTGAACCAGTGTGATGAAACTGGGTCATTATCTTTATTAACAATTTCTGTTTGTTGAACATTCATACAAAGTCAATAAAAGTGCCTAACATAGAAAACTACATGCTTGTCCGTGCCTCATGATGTTAAAGTGATCATAAGTTTTTAAAGGTCTGATAGTTTTAGATGGAAAATTAGACATGCTGGTCATTTCAATCCTTTACAAAATTCACTTTTGCTTTTTTTTTAATCTTCTTAGTTTAATGCTTTTTAGACAAAGTGAAGCCAGCTGCTCAGGGATGTTTGATGACATCTTTGACCACTGATTCTTTGATTTATTTTTATTTTTTGGATTTATAATCATGTTACTTTTCTGTGAAGAAAAGGAAACGAAAGACTCGATTAAGTGTCTGCCTGCCTGAGGGAAAAAAAGTACAATCCCGGGAAAGAATTATGAAATCATCGTTCACTTAGTTTAATTTAGTAGAAAATAAGCAGTTCACAGACATGACACAAAACTAAAGTCATTTCAAATGGCAGCTCTCTGGCTTTAAGAAACACACACACAAAAAAATAAAAATAATATATCTCAAGGGGGGAAAAAATTAATTGTAACTTATTTTTTTTTGACCAAGCAGAGGGAAAAAAATATCAAATCACTGAATTCTATGGAAAAAAAAAAAAATAATGGAATCATGAAAAACAAGAAGACTCAAACACATCACTGGTATTTCGTTGAACCAACTCTGGCTTTTATAACAGCTTGCAATCTCTGAGGCATTAACTTAATGAGTGACAAACAGGACTCTACTCTTCATCAATCTGGCTCCAGCTTTCTCTGATTGCTTTTGCCAGATCAGCTTTGCAGGTTGGAGCCTTGTCGTGGACCATTTTCTTCAACTTCCACTAAAGATCTTCAATTGGATTAAGATCCAGATTATTTGCAGGCCATGACATTAACATTATGTGTATTTTTTCAATATTATTTTTTGAAAAACGATTTCATCATCCCCAAACTTTCTGTTAACTGATAAGAGAAGAAAAGTGTCCAAAATCCAATGTAAACGTTTGCATTTATAGAAGATGTAATGAGGTCCCCATATCATCATTGTGGAAATGTGCATGTCCTCTTCAGGCATTCCTCTTTATAAAGTCTCATTGGAACGGCACCAAACCATAAGATCCAGCATCATCACCTTGCCCAATGCAGATTGGGCATTCATCACTAAATATAACTTTCATCCACAGTCCATGATTGCTTTTCCTTAGCCCATTGTAATCTTGTTTGTTTCTGTTTAGGTGTTAATTATGGCTTTCGTTTAGCTTTTTTTTTATGTTAATCCCACTTCCTTTAGGCGGTTTCCTACAGATCGGTCACAGACGTTGACTCCAGTTTCCTCCCAGTCAATCGTCATTTTTGTTGTTGTGCATTTTCGGTTTTTGAGACGCATTGCTTTAAGTTTTCTATCTTGGCGTTTGACGTCTTCCTTGGTCTACCCGTATGTTTGCCTTTAACAACCTTCCTATGTCATTTGTTTTTGGTTCACAGCTGACTGTGAAAAACCAACATCTTTTACAACATTGCCTGATGATTTACCCGCTTTTGTGAGTTTGATAATCCTCCTTTGTTCCAATTGACATCTCTCGTGTTGGACCCATGATTCATGTCAGTCCACTTGGTGCAGCCGCTCTGCAAAGAGTGATCTCTCCTTTTTAGATGCAGACTAACGAGCAGATCCCATTTGATGCAGGTGTTAGTTTTAATTTAGTGATTAAATAATTTTCCCCCCTCTGCTTGGTCTAAAAAAACTAACAGTTACTGTCTATCACATTTTATTTTCTTGATTTTTTATTTTTTGGTGTTTCTTAAAGCCTACAAAATGAAACAACTGATGAACATCCTCTGAGGCCGGTGATTCCATAATTTCTGCCAGGGTTTGCAATGTTGGACTGATAAGGAGACATCACTTCAATGAGACTGAAATAGGCTTCAGAAGCCCAATCTGTTAAATTAAAAATGTTCTCAAAAGAGTAACTTTAACTAAAATGAAATTTGGTACCTGGTCTTTTTTTTACATTTCTTTTTACAAAAAGCAGTAAGTTAGACCAGGCATGCCCAAAGTCAGTCTTCGAGGGCCGCTGTCCTGCATGGTTTTGAGGTTCCCCTGCTTTAGCACAGCTGATTCTGATGATTGCATTTCAGCAAAATCCTGTCAATAAGCTATCTATGATATCAGGGAGCAGGGAAGCCTGTAAAACCTGCAGGACAGCAGCCTTGGAGGTCCGACTTTGGCCATGCCTGAGTTAGACCCACTTATACTGTTTTTTCTTTTTCTAAAACTAGATGTCAGGATCAGTAATGTCATTTTGTTGTAGTAACATGGAGCTGGTGACATAAGGCAACTGATCATGGTTAGATTAAATCTTATTTGTATCTTTATCCTATTGTTTTCCTCTAAATTTTTTAAAATCCAATTCTAAATTTAAAGATATTTAGTTTCAGCTCATCATTGGTTTCAGGAGGTAATTTCAAAACAATAGAGCATGGTAGAGGTTTCTGAAGAGGATAAGGGCAGACTGGAATAGCTAGATGACATTTTGAATAGCTCTAGTGATCACTCAGAGGCACGACTGCTGCAGAGAAATGAGTTGCAGGAGACTAGAAGCCTAATCCTCAGAAGGTTGGCTTCTTCAAACAAGTGCATGTTTGTAGAGCAGATCTTTTAAGAGATTTGTGTTTGCAATCAGCAGATGGCATGTGTTTCCCCCCCCATCTCTTCATCAATATGTAGATCATATGAAAAAACCGTGCAAATTGATGGACGGAAGATATACATATGTAAACTTTTACCACGTGCAAAGCAATTTTACAAATTGAATGCAGCTATAGTTTGCAAATAACAACAAATTACCGAATTTGGCTATTGCATGTTTATAAAGAGGATATCAAAATATCCTTTCAAGAGACATGGGGGTGTCAAAATGCACAGCTGTTATCACACCTGAGATTTTTTTTTCTCTCGATTAAATAAAACATAACCATGCACAGATCATGGCTGTGTTTTATACCTTTGCACCTGCTTTAATTAATTTATATTTAAGTTTAGTTTCCTTAATTGATTTTAGAGATAGGTTATCCATGTAAAGTGTAAATCTTATTTGAATATATTTATCTCCATCTACATGGCTTAGAACCTCATCTTTCTTTTATGACCACTCTCAAACTACTTGTAGAACAGGCCTTTTACTCATTTTAATGGGAGGAACCATATAGGTTTGCATACCTTATTTGTGCAGCAATTTTTGTGAATCACCGCAACACACTCAGTCGTAAAAAACGAACAATAAAAACCCAACAATAAATTGCATGTGCAGTTTAGCCTTAGGAGCATCCTTTGGTGGGGTCCTGTATTGAAATCCGTTTGAAATCTCTGGGAAGAGTAAAGGTTCTACTGATGCTGTCCGTCCAACTAGGGCAATCGAGTGGATCTAGTGAGAAAATCCCACAAATCAGGAGAGCTAAGGTTGTTCGTAGCATAAGACATGAGGCAGACACATATGTCTTTCAATGCAATGCTACTCTACCATATGGGAGTTAATGTATTTTTAAAGATGGATTTACCAAAAAATGTCTTAAAACATGCTTAAATTAGGGACTATGGAATGCTTTTGTGTTTTTTTTCCCCATGTCTTACTGTATTGTTTTTTTTTTTCTTAAAACAATATTTAGCAGCAGTGAAATAAATCTTTGACTATAGTGTTGATGTATCTGTAGCTGTGGATGACCTACAGCTGTTGTAGGGTTAGTGCGTGCTGACGTCAGCTTGCCTTTAGCTCCTCATGGCAGCGGCGGTTCGGTTCATGTGGTTTCACTTTAAGTCCAATCAACCCAGGAATGAGCGTGAGGATCTCTCTGGCGTAAGGCTCCCACTTTTATCTCAAAGCCTGCGCCTTTATTGATTTGTCTGTCTCTTTCTGACTTCAATAGATTTATTTTTCATTAAAACTGTATTCAGTAGCTGCAGAGATCAAGTTGGTATCAATTCTACCAGATAAAGATGTTTCATTTCCAAAGTTCATATTTTATTGATATTGCAGGTAGTCAGACTGAGACCTAATCCATCTGTTGTTTCATCCTGTCTTCAGACATGCACATATCCTGTAATTGATGCAATCCTGAGTTTCTTTCAGCTAAGCACCTCCTCCTCCTTCCTCTGTTTTTGTGGTCTGCACTGAATAAGCTGTTCTCAGCAATCATGGCAAATACATTTCAATCTGTTGGTAGAAATCTCTTTAATCTTATTTCCAGCGTTCTAATCAGTCCCATGCAGCCACTTGCGGCTGTTTGGTTAACCAATGTAACCCCTTTTATCCTCACCACAAAAAAAAAAAATCTCCTCTTTATGAAATTTGTCGCCCCCAAAAAGGATCAGACAGTATTAATGTTGGATTGAGTCCTGGCCGTCCGCTGCCTGCCTGCTGAGTGCTGAGCTGGCTGGGGAGCCAGGCGGGTGGTTATATACACATCAAACAAACGCCCACGTATGTCCTCGCGGTCCTCAGAGCTGTCATGAACATTTGTTATCTCACGCAGCAGTCTTCCACCTCAGTGGCTGCTCATTTCTCTCCCTACGCTCCGTCTCTGGAGGAGCAGCTGTGGTTCACTAGTCATAAAGACACTTAGGGCCTTTCTGCATGTCTGGATTGAGATAACTTTTGGTTGTCACTACGCTACATGTTAAATATGACGCTTACACTCTGATCACCTGAGATAAAAGTGCTCCTGTTCCCAGTGGGACTCTTGCAAGGCCAGATAAGCTGCTGTCACAGTTAAATAAGCATTTTCACACCTTTGAAGCTGAATACTTCTAAAACTCTCCCTGATCCAAATGTTCACCATAATGAGCAACAATACCAGAACAAGGTAAAGTACATTTTTGAGCTGGGGGCCTCATTCGAAGATGAGAAGCAGGCCTTGGACTCTGATAACCTTTTCTTCATCACCAGATGGTTTTTATTTTACAGCTTGGAGTCTTCATCACTTGAAGCAGTTTAGAATTTCTGCAGCTTTTCCTTCAACCACAAAAGCCCTCGTCTAACTCCCCACAAATGATCATTTCCTCCCCAAGACGAGTAACCGCACTTTGATGTGCAACACTCACAGAGTTCCTCTTTAAAATGCAAAGCCTGCAGTGTTTCGCAGATGTGTTGTAGATTGTAGGACCTTCTCCTTTCTGGCCATGACTTACCTTTTTGGTTTTTCCTGTTTATGTAACCTTTTTAAAATGCATCAGAAGCAACCTAAACCCTGATTACTGACCGTTCCACCCTTTGTGTTCAAGGTTTACGTTTTTACATCTTTATTATAAGACTTTTTTTCGACCCAGTTGTTTAAGTTCAACCTTAAAGAAGCAGTTTTCCACCATGAGCAAAGTGTTGAAAGGTCAAGGCCAAACCACAACTCAGTTAATTTCCGTTGCTTTTTTCCACTTAACATTTCTTTTATTTATTTATTTTTATTTTTTAGTTGGGGAGCTTTGAGCTCCTGTGGCCTTTATATTGACAGTATGCTAACAGGAAATGGGGCAGGGGGCATCTAGAGGGGGGGACATGGCTACCCTTACAAGGTACTTTGTTCCCATGTAGATGTACTGTAATTCATCACCCCTGGAACAAGCAGTTCTCCTCTGAACCAAAAGGTGACAGCATTGGTACCACCATGCAGAAAGTCCTCCTTTGCCATTTTAAACCAAAACCTGACAACAAAAACAGAAAAAATTCACAGCCATATCATTCAAACCAAGAGGATCAATACAGAATTTGTGAATTAGAGGTTTGTCTCTGCAGTCATATCTAGTCGAACACTGAGCCTGGTTCTGCTGGAGGTTCCTTCCTGTTAAAGGGGAGTTTTTCCTCTACACTGTCGCTACAAGCATGCTTAGTGTTAGAGATTGCTTTCGAGTCAATGAGTCTATGCAATCAACTGGTTTTCCTTAGAGAGAAAACTTTGAATCAATTTGACTGGATGATCTGGTGAACTGTAACGTGCCTTGAGATGACATGTGTTGTGAATTGGCGCTATATAAATAAACTGAATTGAATTGAGTAACTAGGAGTCTTGTAAATTAATTAAAAATTAAGAACTGCTTTACAAATTTAATGAATTGTGTGGCGCCATGAATTAATTTGAACCGCACCAATGTATAAATATGTGCTAAGCTTTGTTAGCTACAGTCTTATGAAAATCTGGTCTGTCTACAGTGATTTATTTGGAACATATGGATGTTGTGTGCGTTCATGTTGGTTCGTTGTGATCAGCATAAACTGACTCTAGAAAATGTCTTTTGTCTGTTGGTTTTCGGTCACCCTTCAGTGCACATCGGTCCCTGACTGTCCACCCTATAACGTTTTCTGTAACAGCCACTGGTTGAGAGGGAGTCGGGACATGAAGCATTGTAACCACAAGTCCTGTGGATTTTTTTTTTCTATAAAGAGAAAACAAGGTTCATCTAACATTACTCTGTGTCACCGTGTCTCGATGTGAGGATCTTCCATATGTCAGATTTACAGCAGATGTAGTGCGACTCACAAACTTGCAGAGTTTCACTTCTATTTCGTTAATCAAAAAAGGTTTTTCTTTGTTCTTTAGTGGCATGTCTCATTACTGTAGCTGCATTTCCATTACAAATGTGCACCAAACAATGTCCATTTTCTGCTGAAAATGCAAATTTACATCTGTTCACGTGATAACTCCTGAAAACAACTTGGCAGCTGCGGATGTAAATACATGAGATATATCCATATTTTGACTCTAGTGCTCAAAGTCAAAAACTAAATGTAAAAATACTTTTCTTCCTCATGAAACCAAACATCCATCATTCTGAAAATACTTCCAGTCTTCTTCATCTTTTAATAAGGCAGTAAGTTCCAGTTGCAGATCATGTGTTTCATGTTATGCAAATAAAGTCTTTCTAGTGCAGTTTTGCAAAATAAGAAATTTTGAAACTTTTTTTTATTTATTTCTTGAAAGTGCAGTGTTTCCATTTTGCTGATATATATAAAAAAAAAAAAAATGATTTGTGCAATTTGTTACTTCATCAACACACAGCCAGCCAGCCACTCCTGGAAAGTACCCTTTACTTCCATGTTTTTTCCAGTAGTGGATAATGATTCTCACTATGGTTTGCTATAGTCTTAGAAATGGCTTTGAAACACTTTCCAGACTGAAAGCAGTCTATAACTCAGTTTCACATCTGTTCATGAATTTTTCCTAAGCTCGGTGGATTAGTTGTTGCTTTTTGAGATTCATGTTATCCGACAGTTTCTTTAAGTGGCCTCTCAGGGTTACGGTTGGCTTTAATCAGGTTTGTAATATGACTATCTGGCTTTTTGCTCGATTAAAACCAGCTTTCTAGAAAATGTGAAGAACAGGAGAAATGTTTGAGGGGTAAAGTACTTTTTCGCAGCCCTATACCGACCTTTCCTCTTCCTCTCCATTCCTGTCGTTTATCATCCTTCCTTCCTGGTTAACCTCACATTTCAGGTGGCTCAGGAGGTCTGTGCCATATTTGTCTCCTCTGTGTAATTGCAAACTATTTCTCTGTCACTAATAGGCTATTACTCAGACAGGCCGCTGGCCAGCTCACTAGGATGCATTAAGGGCAGCAAACATAAGGCCAGGGGCCCCACTTCTTCTTTTTTTTTAAGTCCCCTGAGGAACAGGACTCCTCTCGGTCCCAGGCCGAGACAGGCGGAGCCCCTTTAATGTTTTTGCAGAGCTCCAAAGCACTTTGTTGCCTCAATAAAGTTCATTTATGGGATAATAAGGCTATAGAGAACACATGGTGTCGATTTGAGCCGAATGGTTTCAGCATGGCTCAAACCCGGCTCTCCTGTCTCCTGCCTGTTCTCGGTCACTCTATCTAATTTTCTTCTCGTTTCTTTCACTTCTCACCTTTCTCTTGTGCTTCACCTCACATCCCTCTGAAGCTGTCATCTGCGGTCACATGTTGCTCTTCACAGTAACACATTGGCGGAGCAGCAGCACGATCCTGCATTGACCTGGGATTTGTACACCTGGGAATGAGTTGCAGCTTGGGGGTAGGAGGCCCTCGCTTTTCCCAAGATTTATTCCAGGGCTTTGAGAGGTAGATGAGGGAAGAGAGCTGGATCAGAGAAATGAAAACCAGCAAACCCCAAACGCTGGCAGGAGGATCAAAGTTTACATGCAGCGACCAGGACCAAGAGCCCAGAACTGTTTCTAAATCCAAGGTGTGGAAGTGTGTGTATCGGATGAATGTGTGAAAAGAGTTTCCTTATTTCAAGGATGGAATGAGGCGGTTAGATTAGAAACACCTGATATTCTCTTCTTCTTATCCCCTTGGTTGCTGCAGATGAGGCTTACGTGAGTGTTGGCCATCTTCCCCTGAAACCCAGTAAGGACACCGAACACCATAAACAGCTTCATCTGAGCTCAATGTTTTTCTTTTCCCCTCATTAGTAGTTGGTTAACCGCTAATGCTAAGCGTATCTGCTCTGCTTTTCTTCCTCCCTTCAACGATTTAGCAAGAAACAGATGGGTCTTAACTGCCACAGATCCCACTCCACCATACCTTCCCACTGCTTCTTCCACAGCAACATCTCACTCTGAATCAGAACATGATCCCAGTTTTGTTGGCTTGGATAAGGAAAGCTTTTTGGGGTTGGCTGGTTGGTTGGAAACACCGTGGAGGCCACTTCTGACAGCTTCCATCATCTCAGAGAGCCAGGATTAAGCCTGAGGCTGTTTGCCTGAACTTGTTAGCGTGGTTGGCAAAAGCCTCTTTTGATTCTGTGAATAAGAGCTGTAGCTTTGTAGGACTGATGCCATTTTCATGTTTTTATTTTCAGTTTCTTTGATTTTTGTGGGATTGCTAAAAAATATGTTTAAACAATTCGGGTGAAACTTCTCTCTTTTGCTTATTAGTTCATGAAAATACAGTTTGGATGTTTAGGCTTTCCTTCATAAATTAGTTTCGTTTATCCTAATTGAAGTGCATGACAATCTCACTACGGGTTTAGATGAGTTTGCAGATCAGGGTTTGAAAGTATAGCTAAACTGGAAAATGGATCTCTATTAGATTTAGACCCCGGACACTTGGCTGGGTACAACGGGGTCCCCCAGGAAAAAAATAAATGTGATGTCTGTAGTGCCTTTGCTTTTAATGAAATACAACTAGACTCAGATGTGTTTTTATTGTGGAAAAAGCTAAATTCTAATCATGCCAGTTCCTTCCATATCAGGGACTAATATGGAAAAAAAGACCCTTTTTTGGGGAAAATCCTGTTGCTAACACCAGTCATCTTGGTCACTTAGAACAATTAATTGTAAAGATCCTTAGTTTACTGATAAACATCTGTTCTGGATTATATCAGCTCTTAAGTTAATAAGCAAAGGGATGCAGACATGAGTCTGAAAGGTCACCTGAGGAAGAGGTAATTACTTTAAAGGTATAGAGGACGATCTTTTATTTCCGGGTGGATCATCTAAATAAGTGGTCCTCCTAACTGTCAATCATTCTGGTTTTATGTTTACGTAAGGCCATCCTAGGTGCGCGTCCTGTTAGCTATCTTTTTCTGCACATGCGCACTTTCAGCCGCATATCTGTGGTGAGCTACGGTTTCAGACAGTCATTGAAGCTCACCTTTCTCACTGCAGTTCTTTGATAACGGCCGACGGTCGTAAGAGAAAAAGTGTCTACGAAGTGTATAAGAAGAAAAGAAAGCCAGCAGAAGAGGCACATATATCCCAGAATGCTTTGAGCAGAGCGTTCTCCTCGCAAAGCATTATGGGATTTGCTGTCATAGCAGCCAGCTGTCGCCATAGGCTTTCGCTACCCGATAGTGGCGACTAATAAAGGTGGCGCAGGCACCGCAAGGTGGAGGGGGAGTTACGTGACCAACAGAGCAAAAAGTTGTGATCATCTGTCTGAACGGTCAGTTAACTGAGTTCACTGTAAAGTCCACTATATAGTCCCCGCTCTATATAGTGATTGAGGAATTTAGGGGTTAGAGCGGACATTCAGACACAGTACGCTTGTATGAGCTATGAGAACAGCAACTTTTAAACAGAGCATGCACCAGGAGAAATGGGCTTGTGCATGCTCTCGCACGCGTTCCCTCTCAGTAGCCGGTACAGGGTTGTGCATGTGCATTTTCTTTTTTTAAATGTAGCGAGTGGGTCTTTTAAAAGCAACATAAAATTTCAGATTATACTTTGCATTTGTGCTTGGAAACAAAGACCTGCACTGTTAGAGAGACGTCTTGCAGTCTGATGACACTAAAGTGAGCCGTTTGGCCTTAGGTCCATCTTAACACTCGCAGGACAATGGAGAAAGTGGAAGAATCATATAGCGGGTGGTTTATTGGAAGAGGGACTGGTGCTCTTCACATAATAGATAATAGACGCACCATGAGGAAATTACATGATGGAGAAATACTATGAATTAAAGCAAGTTCGACTCAAACTTGGACTTCCAATTAGACATTGACTCTAACACGTAAAAGTTTTCAATTACTATTAACCAAAGTCGATGTTTTAGAGTAGCTATCTCAAAACCCTGATCTCAGAAACACAGATTATTTTCTGAGCAAATCTGACTTAGTTATACCTTTTAGGTATAACACAAATCTAGATAAACTTAATAAAGTTAACCAATTAAACAAACCTACAAAACAAAATAAAACTTGTTAAATTTATGTAGAGAACATATTTATTTTAAATCTGACTCAAAAGATTAAACATTTAATTTGCTTCAGTGTCAGGCAGTGAGGCGGAAAAAGATTTCATATTTAATAAGTTATACAGTAATACTGTTGATTATGGTAAATTAAACACATATGCTACCATGGAAAAAGTCATTACACAAAACTTGTATCTTTTCTTATCTTCACTGTATTCTTCAGGAAATTTATATTTTTGAGAAAGAAATTGAAGAAACAATGGTGACCCAATATTTTTTTACTCTGCTGTTGATTAATTTCAGAAAAAAAAACATTAATAGAAAATATGGGCTCAATTTTGATACCTGCTTAAAGACTGTTGTCAAAATGCAATTGTAATCTGACTAATAAGAACACATTGGGTGATTTATCGACTACTAAAACTTATAAATATAGTATCATTTTCGCGTAAAGACTTCCCACTGATTACAAGATTTTGATGCATTTCTTTAGTACTCCTCATAAACTGAACACTCTTTAAATGTTTTTTTGAGAGAGCAGCGAAAACACATCAGGATGAATTTACTGCAGATTAACAAAGGTTGATATGAACTCTGAACAATGGCTGTTTCCAGATTTTCCTCATAAATAATTGAAAAAAATATATATTTTAGGTTTAAAAAAAGAAAATCTTTAATGTTAATTAAAAAAATAATACCTACTCTGTTTATGTATTTTATTTGTTGAACTACATCTGGACTAGTCGAGGTTATTTCCCGTGAGTAGCCAACATTTGGAAAAAGAATGTTTTCAAGATGACTTGGATAATAGCGCGTTGTGACAAACACCAGATACAGCACTGGGACTTGATCAACAGCCGATACTGCACTGTGACATCACAAACCAGTAGGTGGCAGTAGTGTTCTTTGACAAACATGGATGCCTCCAGTAAAGCACATTCAAATGTAAATTACTCTTAATTAAAAACACTCATAATCTATTGAATAATATGTAATAATTTCATATTTAAACTACTTTCACAAGTTTGTATTCTGAATTTAACCGAACTTTTCCTTTAATAAAGAAAAGTGACCTTCTAATGATCTGGCTGAGTAACAGTTTGTTTTTGTTGAAAGGGACCCTGCACCGACACTAATTCAGAGGATTCAGCTCTTTCCCTAATTTGCTGCCTCTTGCCCAACATGAATTACATTTGCTTTGTAGTAAACTGATGATGATGATGATGAAGTGCTTCAGAGGGTTCATTTCCTCCACCAAGCTGGGATTTCAGTAGCATGTGGGCCAAAAGGTCAAAGAGTCAAAACGACCTTCCTGTTTTAGTCGTGGTTTCGGTGGCAGACTTACTGTTGGGTGGGATCTCAGAGCAGGTTTACAGGCTGGAAGTAGAGGATAGATGCCAGTAGGCTGGATTGTCACGCCATTTAACTGGACACAAAGGAGGAAGGTCCTGTCTTTTGTCAGGAGTTTAAGATGTGACGACCCATAAAACTGACATCTGTATCTGGTGTTTCGTTTAATCAGAGCCTGAATTAGCGGGAGAGAAAAAAAAAAAAACTTCTTCAAAAACACTTCATTTTCATCCAACATATTCTCAGTGGCTTGTATGCACTGCAAAAAATTTAAATCTAAGTGAAATACTTTGCCAATGGAACAAGACAATTTACATTTGAAATAAGAAAAACCAACTGCAATGTCTTATTAAAAGTGCATATTATTTAATTATCTTATTTTAAGAGTAAAACTACTCATTCCATTGGCAGATCATCTTATTTACCTACTGAAATTAAGGGTAAATACACTTGATTTAAGAAATATTTACTTATTCCTAGATCGTTTTTCCATTGTGAGAAGGTGATAATTTGAGCCAAACTGCTTGTTGTGACATTTCCGAGCTGCGAATATCTTTTTATTCCAGCGTGGCCTTTGAAGTTTTCATCCTCTAACACCCCCGCTGTGAAGATACCTGTTTAATTGCTCCCATTTTTCCTCACTGACAACAAGTAATTACCGTCATTAAACCTTGTTCAGGGTTTTTAATTTCATGGGAGTCTCTTGAACTCTTTGTGGTGATCTACAGCCGGTGTAATGGAGGCTGCCCCCTCGCTTCTTTTCTCAGCTTTGAGTCAAAGTTTGAATGACTGGAGGTTTCTGGCCTGAATGCTTTATAATCTGCTCAGAAGTTTCACCTGATCACAGTTATTCTGCCGCTGAGGTGTGTGTGGCAGAGAGAGAGGTGTGCTGCAGGTTCTGTGTGTGTGTTTGTTGAATCACGCAGGCATCTTACAGAATTTACTTTTATGGCTTCACTTCAGAGAGAGCTTCAACCCCCCCCCCGGGCGAGATGCTCTGCCCTTGGTGAGACCAAAGGGAAATATTTATAAATCATCCATACAACAAATATTGAAGCTGACCTGCAGGGCAAAGCTATTCCACGGATACCCTTGCCGGAAAAGTGCAAATACACCTCGAAGTCTGCCTGCTGACCCATACCAGGTCCCTGGATCCACGTCTCTGACCCACTTAGCCCACTTCTATAACGCACACACACACCATTCTGACCTATTAATACCAGCACGCTCCCTCTGGAGTGTGAATCGCTGCCTGCTGTAAGATCTACTGCAAACATGCGGTACTTCAGCAATGAAACAACCCACAGCATCCTCACTGCAGCCTTCCCTTCATCATTCTGTCTGTTGTTGTTTTTGTTACATCCTTTTGATTCATTATTCTAAAATGTTTATAACCCGAACAGTGAAACGTCTTCATGTTTGCTGTGGTTTTACTTTACCTTGAATCTTTTACAGACTTACTGTAGCCTAAACACTCCTGGACTCCTGGACTCCAGCTCTGCTCTCCTGCTGCTTTCAGCTGACTTTAATCATTTAGAGGAAATCACATGTTAGTATAATCAAAACACAGAATATTTAACAAAATATAATATTCCTCTTAGATCTTTTAGGTCATTACAGCATTCTTGGCATTCTGCTAATATAAAAAACACCCCCTTTTAAAAAGAAATGTAATGTAAAATGTAAAAATCATAAAAAAAATACCATTACTTATAATACATTTTAAAGTTAAATCCCCTTTAGATCAAAGTTCTGGATGTCATACTGGTTTTATTCAGTATAATCTCTACATCTTTAAATACATTTTAATGGACACGCTATTTTTAGCTTGAAGAAAAAAAATGTTTCCCCTCCGCAGGGTCACAGAAGATCTCTTGTTCTCGCTTCACCTATCATAACCTATTGCAGTTTTAGAACAATGAAAAATAAAGTATTTCTTTATTTAAAAAAACAACAGAAAAATGCAAACATACAGTAGTAACTAGTTTAAAGCATGGCTGATTTGAGTTCAGTTTTGTTCTTGACTCACCTATTGTCTGAATACTTATACTGCTTTTATTTGCTGGAAGGTGAAGTGCAGGTTGACCTTTAATCTGTACTAAAAGATACATTTAAGGGTTTCGATCAGCTTTATTTACTAGTGAAAGTAAAGCTCCTGTTTATCATTCTGTAGATCATGATAACCTATACATATATTATAATTATCGTTGGTTAACTGGAACATGTATTTTTCATTATATCTGTCTCTGTGTGTTTTATTAGTTCAGTAAATCTGACCCTTTAGGCTATTTGTTTGAGCATTAATGGTATTTTTTTTTTTACATCTGTAGTCAATTAATGCTTTTTAAAAGCCTAGTGACTCCAAACTGTTTTTTTTTTTTAAGTAACCAATTAAAAGTGATTGGAAGAGGTTAGTTAACCACTTTCTGACTTTGCTGTTTAAGGATCAGGTTCAACTCCATCTAACTATTCCAAATAAAGTCTAGTTTTTGGACACCCTACGGGTTTAGCTGCCCTTTTTGGATTATTTGAATGTCTCTAAAGCTTTTTTCTTGATTATTTGAATTTTAGCATTTCATTCTCCCTTCCTTACATGTTCTTTGTCGAATAGAAGCAGGATATACAAAGCAAAACACAAATAAAATGGCTGTTTAATCTCTTTAACTCATATGTTTCTCGTTACTGGCTTCTAATGCCTTGTCGTGGACTTCTTATGTAGTCTCAGAAGCAGCTGGTTCACAAACAGAACAGATCCGGATGTTTTTTCAGGACGTATAAAACTTTCATGTGATTTGATGCTGTATGGGGTTGATCACATGTCTGATTAACTCTGAAAAATGTAATATTTAAAGAGACAAATGTTGGAAAGTAGTTGTCATATTTTGACGTAAAAATGAAGGATCTAATATAATATGTTTTTTTGTTTTTTTTCCCACTGCAATTTTCAAGACAAAACCTTTTTCTCTGAATTACTACCATCAAGCTAGGGAGCAGTGAGCAGCGTTCAAGGAGGCATCTGGGAAGAAGGGTCCTGGTCAGGGACCCAGAGGGATGTCTATTGGCTCCAAACTGCAAACGGTACTTCATGTCAATAACCTTTGGGTTATTGGCATTAAAAGTTTTAATCATAAAACAGCTAATAATAAAAGAGCCGTAAGTGAAGTCGTTGACACATTGAAAGTTCTGTTTCCTCTTTGCAAAGATATAAAAAATTCATCAACATACATCTATCTGTTAAAGTTGTTTTTAGAAATCTAAGTACTGAAGCTAACAATTAGCAGCTGCAATATCACTTTTAACCAGCTGAGGGCAGCAGATGACCACCTGATTACCTGTTATGATTGATCTGTGTGAAAACAACTCCTTTTGTAAAGCTTATGTTGTGGCATATGAGTCAAAAGATTTATGTTGCATAAAGACTTTAGAAATTTCCCTAAAGGTTTCACTTCATCTTTATTGTTTATCTTTAATTTGAGGCCATTTATTTATAAAATGTAATGTAATTTCATTAGGAATATTTACAGATAATAACCTTTATTTTACCTTTGTACTCCTTGTATTATGATAAAACTGTCATGCATCAGGGTTGTAAATAATGAGGCCCCACAGAAACAAATTGATTGCAGAAATGTCTTGCTTTGGTGCGGTGGGTGGGGGGGAGCAGTAGCAGAGGAGGGGGAATGAAAGGAGAGTTCTTGTTTCCAGGACTCTTGTTATTGCAGCCTGTTTTGGCTGCCGGGAGGACCTGACTGAACCCTGACCTCGCCGCCTGCAGCATGAGGAAGTGGTTAGACAGATTCACAACAAGAAGTGGTGCAGCTGAGTACTGAGAGGCCCTGGCTGTTCCCTTTCAGTGTGCTATTGGCACGGCTCTTTGGGCCACCGCCGTGGTTCCTGAGCCTCACAAACCCTCCCAGAGGCTGTCTCTTCACGATGAGGCCTCGTGTTCGTGTGGCGGATTAAACCGCACCTCTTCTTTCTGAAAGGGCCTGTGACCTCATTCTCAGCTAGAGCGCCATGCTCTCATGGGAAAAATCAGCCCTTGTGCCATTAATGGGACTCCTTTCCTCTGAGCGTGTGGGTGCAGTATGGATGCATAATGCAGGCTGCTGCACCTCTGTTGGACTCTGCTAGCTTCCTGCTCATAAACACAGTCAGGGCTCAGTGAAAGCACACTCCTCATTGAACTCCCACCTTCAGAATCCCTATGCATTGTCACCACAAATCCTGCCTATTCCTCTCTCCATATTTGCATATGGGTTCATACACACTCCCAACAGTCTGGAGGGGACATGCCAGATGTCAGTGCTCCGTCTTGGACTAATTAAACTGGTTGTTATGATGAAGGAATTTACTTGCCATTTGTTTCTCTTACTCAGATCTAATTGAGTGATTGAAATCTTAATTAGATTAGCTCCTTTTCTCACCTCCATTGTTCCTCAGCCTCTTTAATCCCTCATTTATATTTCGATCTTCACTGCTGTAGTCGGAAGCATATAATTGCTGCAAAGCAGTTTCTAATATAGTTAGCAGTTCTATTTCAAAACACCTGCAGACTGGTTAGGGTTTTGTGCCATCCAAATCGCTTGCAGGTTTATTTTCTGTCTTCTCAGCTGAACTCATTGTTGTTATGGTGATAGAACAATAAAAAAAAATCCCATGATTGGGTTAATTTGGGAAATCTCATGTAAAGACAAACCCAGAGGGAGCTGTCACCAGAGTTCAACTTCCTCTCAGAACTGCGAATCGGTAGCATTCTTTTTCCCTGGCTTGGTTTTGCTTCCACATCTTCACTTTTTTTTTAAATTTAGTTTCACTTCTTTATCTGTTTTTTTCCATTTAAATCGACAGCAGGCTATTTATTCTGATTAACTTTTACTTAAACCCCATAACTTTTGCTTAAATATCCGAGTGAAAGCATACGTTTTGAGTCAAAGATGTTTTCTACCAAAGATTATAGTTTCTAAGACTTTTAACAACATTTTATTTAAGTTTATTATACATTATAAATTTAAGTATTTGAACCAGACCAGCTTTTATTTTGAATTAATAATTAAGGTTTTTTTTTTTTATCTGAATGTGATTTGGTGGCTAATATATTTTATAGGTAGCTGATATGATGATGAAGAAAAAACTACTGTATGTAGTTTGTTTAAATTGAAAAACCTATAGTAAGCAAAAATATAACCTTTACGGAACAGGATTAGCGCCACAAAATTTTTTTTTACAGATTTTTTAATTTTATTTCAGTATGATATGAGAAAAACGTCAGAATTCTGACCTTAATTTCAAAATTTTGACTTTAATCTCAGAATTTTGACTTTAATCTCAGAATTTTGACTTTAATCTCAGAATTCAGACTTTTTCCTCACAATTCTGACTTTTTCCTCAGAATTCTGAATTTAATCTCAGAACTTTGGAACTTAACATAGGTGGGCACCATGAAGGAAGAGATGTGGGAGCACTCAGCTTCACTGACAAAGATGTGAGTGGCCAGTAACACATTGGTGGAAAATGACGGAATTAGGTGACTTTTTAAGGGATTAAAACAAGAAAGCTAGTTATCTCATGGTTGGTATCCAAGATGTGAGCCAAATTTTTATTGTTGAGTAAAGCTTCATGAAACTTTTATACCAGTAACTGACTTGTTATGAACATCCATGTGTTTAGAAATCTACCTCTGATTTTATTTTTGCTATTCGTAGGTGAACAAACTAAACAGAAAACAATCTAGTTCTTTTTGTGTTACATTGCTTTGGTTAATTGTTGATAAATTTCAACCATTTGATCCATTTTGTTACTTAAAACAAACTGCTGAAAATTTCACTGGATTTTCTTTTTCTTATCCATCTTTACTGTATTTATAAAACACTGAAAACAAACACAGAGGTTAAAGTGCATTATTAATGAAGCAGAATGATGCCAACATAAGTATCAAAGCTGAATATTGATGAAATAAGATTATACATAAGACTGACTGTTAAGTAAGACCCTCCTTAGTGTTACAGTTCTTCTCTTTCAATCTAGTAGATTACATTTGTTATTATTGGTCTCTGCTGAATAATCCCACCCTTAGAATAGTAAGGCTTATTATGTTAAGCATATACCTGTATATTTCCATTTAACTTTTTCTTAACCTCTCCTGAAATAATAAAGAGCTCCCAGGTGAATATCATCTTTCTAATGAGGGGAAATCTGTGAAGAAGGCCAGCAGGGTGAGAACATAACCATGGATGCTGCTATCTCTAATAATGGGGTGCTGATGAATATTCCCATTATTGGGCCATGGATTACAGAGCCTGTTGTTACCTGTCAGATAAGAGAGGTTTAACCAACGTAAGTGATTGTTTGGGTTATTTTCATCTCTTTATGATGCTTAAAAACCCATAACAGGAAGCTGATGAAGTTCCTCCCATCAATGGCAGCTCTGCCACTAGCCAGGATAGAACCAGGGAGTTTTTTTATGGAGGAAGAAACAGAATAAAAAAACACCAAAAAGAGTGCATCATTTAGCGTTTTAAATGAGCGACAAAGCCAAGGTTGCAGACCCATGATGAAACAGCTGAGTGTATAAAGGAAAAATACTGAAATGGAACAAGGGATGGATTGGTTCCAGTCTTCTCTGTCAGTCCATAATCATCATAAGAAATCGATTTGGTATTAAAACTGTAAAAAAGTAACATTTTTCAATGAAGTGTATTTGTCCTAAATTTGAGGTGGTAAATAAGAAGACCTGCCAAAATAAGATTATTAGATGTTAGAAAACTGTTACCTCATCTGAAATTATAAATGTAAATTTTCTTATTCCATTGTCTAACTTAACAACTAATCAAGGGAAAAAATACTGTTGGTTCACTGATCAATTTTTGCTGTGTACGCTTTCAGTACAGGGGCCATAATTGTTCTGCAGGGGCCCTGGCCCCCGTTCTTCCCTGTCTAGAACCTCTCACCCTACCCTCCATTCCTAAACCTCATTGGGATTTATTTTTCTCAGCATGACGAAAGAGATTATATGATCGCAGCCATGTACAAGGATGAAACTTCAGGCTACCAGCCATGCGGTGAGTGATGACATCACAACGGATGCCTGCAGAGGCTGGATAAGATGCAAAAAAAAAAAAAAAAAATGTTTTCATATTTTGATGTTGATGAGAAAATGTGGCCTAACAGACACGTGCATCAGTAGTTAAAATACTGTAGTGTAATTCCTACAGCACTGCATGTTCAGTCTTCCCTAAGGAGATTATCCTGTGTTCACATTTCTGTGAACACAGCTTTGGTTTTGTTTTTATACATTGTACAAAGCAGTGCTGTCTTTTCCTTCTGTCTCACAATGACATGGCCTGTCAACATGTAACAAACTGTAAAACAAAAAATGTGAATCTTGTCCAGTCTCTTGCAATCGATCAACCTTCTTCGCTAAGGTGTAACTTATAATTTACAGTAACTTTCATCAAAACTTTAGAGCTAGTTTACAGCAGAACGCCCCTCCAGATACAACATGACTTCTCCATACACAATGAGATAAAGATTTGTGTTTCTGAAGGCACTGACATATTCTTGGACACTTTTGAGATATAAATACATAACATGGTGTTTTCTTTGTATGTATGATTTCTTTTGTGAAAGAGATTTGAAAATGACGTAGAGGATTCCTACCTAGTGAACAGGATCGGATGATTCCAGAGTCAAGACCAGCTTCAGATAAGTCTGAGTTTGCTCTCAGTTCACAGAGTACTGATGAGAGCAAAAGGTCAGCTGACCTAAGACGTGGTGTAAAAGCTTAAAGATAGAGATTAGGGCTGAGCTTGAGGGACACGCTTTGTTTATTTTTTTTCTTGCTTCCACTACCACGCTTGCACTGGTTCGCGTAAAACAGGAGTTGCGGGAATGACCTGGGCGTCTCTGATGGCATCCAGACAGGTGGGCTCCTGTTTGGTGACCTATTGCTCCTGGTGGTATCCCTCTATTCTGACCTCTTAGGTGCTACATCAGTGGATGATAATGTCTCCTTCCTATTAAACCCATGAAGGTGCGTGCCCTCTAAACATGCACAGTAGTAGCCATTCAAAATTTCCCCACTTTCCATGATGGGCACTTGGATGGTTCTTAGCTGGTCCCCTACAATTCCTTTCTAAACATCAATCTTTGTACTAAAATATTCTTTCTGTCATGAGTTGTGGACATTAAGATCTAAAGAGAAGCATAATCTCCTGGTCAGAGCCTGTAATTCAGTGAAAGGATGCAGTAAGAGTAATGAAAATGCTCATCCAGGAGAAGAAGGGGTTCACTCCAGTGGCTGGAATTGGAGGGGATTTTGCTGGGAGTCGTAGGGAAATGGGGTGCCGTTCAGCTGGCGTTTGACTGTGAAGGGCCATTTTTAATCGCTGCTACTGTAATTTGCTATATTAGACACCGAACAGAGCAATCAGTGCTACAACTAGCCCATTGCCAGAGGAATTTATAGTACCATAAATGTAAGTGGTTAAGACTTTTTCATTAGTCTTAAACTGCTTCATTTTAAATTGCCTGACCTTGTTTTCGTTTATTTCCCTTAATATGTCTAAAATGATCTGCCTCATGATCAGAACTGTAATGACTATTATCAGTTTGGATCTGGACCCTTGTGCACTTGAACCTCTCCTATTATTATTATAACTCAATGTCAGATTATTTTTGGCCTGATGCGACTGGTTTAAATCAGTGTAGCGATGTGCCAATATGTTTTCTAATGAAAAAAAAAAGGATTCCTCGCTGTTGTTTCCGCAGCCAGCTATCTGCCTGACTCTACTTTTCATTGTCCACTTCAGTTAAAAAGGGAGCGGTTGTGTGTTTCAGCAGAGAGCACTGTACTACTTGGAGGCCACTTTAGAAAGACGAGTGGCAGCTCCGGAAACATGAGTGGCACAGATCAACGAGATGAGCTCTGACTAAGACGAGTGACGACAAGGAGGTTGGACCAGCAGGCTGACCGAGATGTAAAAGAACAGTGTTGTTTGGTCACAGTCAGCTGGGCTGGCAGGCTCAGAGTCATATATTTGGAAGAAGTTATGATTGGAAGGTATGCAGAAGTTATTACTGCCGCTGGCCCATCTCCACTGAATATATAGCTGACTATAGGTGAAAAGGTTAGATTCCCAGCAGCAACTGTCTAGAATCTGGAATTTACATTACCCTCCCTTTTTCCCCCTGGTCGGAATCATTTTTGGTCAGAATTTACTGTCAACATTTCATTAAGATGTTTTATAAGTCTTGGAAAACATTGTACCACTCCCTCTTAAATGACTTCCTTCTGTGGCTGTCAGCTCTGTCACTCAAAACCTGATGGATACCACCACAGGCGCTTGTAATGGACAATCAGACCTTTGACGCTTCGTGAACTTTGATGTTAGTGTTACAAGCTTAACGCCAAGGCGGGCCAGGATTCAAAAATAGCAGCTCTCTGCAGGCTGTGAATGGATTTGTCAGTGGAAACCACACGCTTAGTGAAGCAGGTCCTCATAATTGCCCACTGACACACAGCCTGTTGGTGAACTCTCTGCTCCTTACCACAGGGTTTGAAAACCAAACTGGAAAAACTAAGAGAAGGGGGAAAAACTCAGGTTTATGGAAATTGCTCAACAGCCAGTTAAATCAAATAGGGGGGGGGGGGGGGTGCATTATGTTGGGTTTTAATGTTGACTATCATCGATGGCTGATTAATTGGTATCATAATCAGGACAACACGTTAACACTTGCTCACATGTGCTTCCTCCATCTGTGTCCATCAACATCCTCTTCCACTTGAACAAACATTCATTTCTAGAACCTTCAGACAGACTTATTCATCCTTCAGCTCTGGAAGGAAATTACCTGCAAGTTCCTTTAACTTTTAATGGGGACAGGCAGACCTCAAAGAATAGTGTTCCTTCTAAATATGCATTACCTGAATTAAAGGGAGAAGTTATGGTTATTAGACAGAGTGAGTTATTAAAAAATGTCACAGTAGAACATTATTGCTGCTAAGAGACTCATAAAACGTAAACTTTTTCACTAAACCCAGACGTTTTGTACGAAGTCTGTCCCCCTCTCTTTTCCGATCTGAAAGAAGGAACTCTTAAAATAAAGACATAAGTGTAACGACAGAGTGTATTCATGAAGAAATATAGAATATCCTGACATGCCTATATGTATCATGGTGTAAAATGGGCTAAATTAAGGGATCCTATGCTGTAGGTGTATAGATACCAAGGACGAAATGAGCCATTTTAGAAGCATGGACAACTTTATAATGAGAAATTAGCCACAGTTTAAAAAAAAACAGTTAAGACCCTGATCAACAAAAGAATAGTGGAATAATAAAAGGAAATATGCAGAGCATACGCTGATCATCAGAACAGACAAAATATTGGGAGGTGAATACACAAACCTGATTATTAAACACCTACAATGTGGTTTATCAAACTTGAAATCAATTCACTCTTTTTAGTTTTTGCATCTGTATTTAGTATGTTGCAGTCATATGGTGGAGATAGCTTTATAAAGGGCATCCACAGACTGGAACTGAGATCTTTCTCTGTATTCAAATCCAATTCAAAAATACTTTATCAATCCCAAAGGGAAATTAAATGCTGCAGTAACTCGTACGCTATTTTAAACAGGTGTTGTAGGTGTTGATAGTTGTAGACAGGAAGGATCTCCTGTAGTGGTCTGTTTTGCACCAGATCTGGAGAAACCTCTTATTGAAGACACTCTGTTGATTAAAAATCTTCTTAAGAGGATGCTAACTGTTGTGCAGAATTTTCTTCACTTTATGAAGAATGATATACTTCATGTGCCGATGGGATTTAGATCAGGAAAACCTGGTCCAAATGAGGAACATTGGTCCTTGAATAAATACTGAGTTTTAAAATGCAATTAAAAGCATTCAGCACTGTACAGAAAATGTCTATTCAGTGCTATGTTCAGTGCTCCTATGGGCCGGTTTGTGACGTGACAAAAGATCTGGTCTTGAATATGATTTTGTTTTTTGGAGCTTTTTGTTCACATATGAGCTCTTATTGTTACTAAACTACAGTCAGCATCAGTTGGAGTGGAGTAAAGAAGTTGAGGTCCTTGCCTGTCTTATCAAAGACAACCTGTTAAATTCCACTGCTCTGGGGTTGTGTGACTATTTGGGGTTTATTTAAGGATCTTTAATACATTCAACATTGGCAGTGAAGGCACCATGCCTCAGGCCTTTCGTGCTTGTTGTGCTAGATTCCAGGTTTACAGGCTGCTGAAATATCAAACACTGTGCTCTGTTTTTGCAACCCTGGGAACTCTTCTATGGAGCCAAGAAGTGTAGGGAATGTTACTTACATCCAGGGTAACAAATATTACCTTGATTTATTTTTGGTTGATTTTTTACATTTCTTGTTGTTCCTTTTAAAGAATGAATAACTTTTTGTCTTTTCAATTAAGGGATGATAATTGTAGGACTGCTGACTGAAACTGACACAAGACCGATACTGAGCCATAGTTTTTTTCTTTTTTTTCACTCAATCTTAGGTTCTTAAATCTTCAATCAGCTACTGAACAGCTTGCTTGACTTTATATCCTTGTCTTGAGATAATTATCAAGACTATATAGAATGAATGTTTCCTTTCAGAGGTTTAGTCCAAGTACTTTGGTCAAGATGAAATGTAAAATACTTCGACATAATAAAACTAATTGACAGTTGTAGCTGCCAGTATTACCCACAGAGCAGATCCAAATCATAATTTCCTATACTTAAATCACTACAATACTTTCTGCTTTGCCGCTTTACCAAAGTCACAGAAAATGTGCTTAGCCTAAAGTCATTTTTACCATCTCATTAGCAGAATAGATCAAAATCAGGAAGTTTTTCAATCATCTCAGTAAGCTTTGAGCCACATGCTGCTGGCAAGCCTGGTTCAAGCAAAGGAGTTGTATATTTGCACAAGTCTTGTTATTTTAATTCTTTTACCACGGAGGACCTTTTTCTGTTTATGGCCCAAGCCGAACAGACCACCGCGTTTGTATTTGGAGGCTCTGTTCACCCTGAGAGCTGTAACAACCCAGAGCTGCTCCACAGAAGTTTCTGTTCGATGAGGTGCTCCAGACAGGAAACAACACTCCAGGGAACCACAGGAATTCCTATATTTTCAAGCCTGGAGAAGTTTATAGAGCTTGTCGTTAAGGATTTATGGCAAACTGCAGAAGTGGGCCTGAGCCTTGTTTTATTTCTAACTACAGACTACTCACAGAGCAGGTGCTGCTGGTGAAAAGCTGTTAAAATGACCATGGTCTGTGCTGCTCTAAAGGCTGTAATAAGTGCAATGAGTCGCGTGGCCGGCTGCTTCCATTGAGCTGCATTGCTTTTCCACACATGCCGACACACGTGTATTAACCCTTTGTTTAAAACACGACATAAACTCATTTTAAACATCCCATGCACTACTTCATGTTCTTAGCTTCTCTGCAAGGCATGTAAAGAGGAACTTTGCATGTCTCAGATAGTCAGCTTGCCTTTTCACTGCTTGTTTTTGAGTGTTTTGTTTTCTCTCTAAGCAAACAAGAAACCACACTTGAATTTTGCGGAACATCAGGGTTTTGGATCAGCATATTTTGACTTTCACAACCTGTTTTCCTCTTGGCTGGATGATGCCCATGTGTGCTTACCACAACCGCATGATGCTTCGACCAATACTCAGAATAAGGACTACTACACCTTGCATTTCAAACTAATTTTTTCTCTCATTTCTACACTTCTGCTTTTTTTTCTATTTCTATGCCCTTTTAGTGCATTTCTGGGCTTCTTAACTCAATTGCAACAGCGCCATTTCTCTTCTAACTCAACAAGTCAAAGTTTCCACATCACACAGAGATAATAGCATTTTGAAACTAAAGGTCACAGTTATAATCTTTTTTTTTCCTGAAAGCACTTTACCTTACTGAAAGCTTTGAGGCTTCCAAAATGCCTTTTCTGTGGCTACTTGTTTATTTACCTATATTATTTAACGCTAATGCTGAAACCTATTGTGTGCATTAGTGAACATTTAACATCTAATTAAACCATTTTGCAGTTTAAATCTCATCATCATCCATTTTCCTAGATTAAAAACATAATTTCAATTATATCCTTTCAAATAATTAGTCAACAAATTATTATTGGCATTAGGTCATAAATGCTGACTTTTTTGCATATTTCTACTGGTATAAGCTGATTTATCTTTGGCATTAATCACCTAGTTATGCAGCTAGAAGGACTCCTTATGTAAGGATACCTGCACAGATTCCCATATCAGAGTCAAGTTAAATAGCTGGGTTGCTCTGAAACTTTAATATTACTTCATTTGAAAATAAAATGCAATTTAAAGGTAAATAATCCATGAAAGGTAGGAGTAATGTTAGACTTACTTGTATGCACATAACCATATATGGCACAGAGCTCATCACAAAACAGTTTGATACAAACAAGCTCCGAGTACAAGTTTGAGAAAACTCAATTCAGTGAAAGGAAAAGTCCAATCACATTCAGAATTCAAACTTCTGAAACTACCTTAAATTTGGAAGCAATACATACTGTTCAATAAATAATAAGTGTTTTTAATTAAGAGTAATTTTCATTTGAATGTGCTTTGCTGGAGACATCCATGTTTGTCAAAGAGCACTACTGCCAGCTACAGGTTTGTAACGTCACGGTGTAGTATCGGCTGTTGAGCAAGTCCCAATGCTGTATCTGATGTCACAACACGTCACATGATGGCAATGACCAGTCCACTATGCAAAGCAGAGAGGAACAGGTTAATGACATGTTTTTTTTCTGGCCAGAAGTTCGATGTCGAAGTCGGGAATCCAACGATGAACACATCCATGGAGGCTCATGAATCAGGAAAGTGAAATAAATTTTTATTTTTCCACTTTTACCTGATCTATTACAACATCCAGCTGCCATGCACATGGGCATTGTCAGTTTAACTATAGCTCTGGTGAATTTCAATGATGAAGTCCTCTGGAAATCTTAAATAATTGTTGTTGATTGCAGATGTGTCTAGTAGTTCCCAATGATTTTGCTTGTAAAGCGGGGAGAATGGCGCTAGGCTTACCGCACCGTGACGTCACTGCTGGATGATGTCAGCAGTGAGGTGTTACTATATTTGGACAAAAATTGCCGGTCCCGGGCTCAGTGATCGCAACGAAAATTCTTATTTTATTTATTTTTTTACTGATTAACTCTAAATTCATGAAAACACTGCAAGTGATATAGTTTTAGATTTAAATAATAATCCACTGATTATTTGTTGCCGACCAGACTTTTCCTTTAAAATGTATGTAACTCTAATCTGGATTTTGTTAGATTCAGTCCAGTTTATTTCCATAGCGCCAATTTACAACACGTGTAGTCTCAAGGCACCTTATAGAGACAATTCAACCAGATCGTACAGTCAGATTGGATCAGTTTTCAATCTAAGAAAAAAACCAGCTGATTGCATCAACTCATTGAGTCGAACGTAAACCCTCCCACCAAGCGTTAAAGAGTTGTTTTTTTAACAGCTGTATAGAATGGAGGGATCTCCTGTGGTGGTTTGTCCTACACTACATCTGGAAAAGCCTCTCATTGAAGATTTTATTTTATTTTTTTTTCTCGATAATCTGATGAAGCAGAAGTTCATGGTTCAACACAATGTTCTTTATTTTGTAAATAATACCCACAGGTTCTAGAAGAGTTCTCAGAACAGAGCCAGCCTTCTACACCAGCTTGTTAAGTCACTTTGATGCTATTTCCCCTGCAGACGATGGCAGAACACAACAGGATCATAGAAGATATGCAGCCTTTTGCTGCAAACACTGAAGGACTTAAAAGAAGTACAGTCTGTTCTGCCCCTTCCTATGAATAGCTCCACAGTTCATCCTCTAGAAGGTTCTCAAAACATTTAACTATGAGCTGTTCCTCTACTTGGGAGAGCTTAGAATGTTATGTTTGCAGGGATGCTTCAGCGGGTAAAATAGAATTTTCAAAACCTTTTAGCAAATCTTGGTTGTGAACACAGCAACCAGCTGCTCATGAAATATTCAGAAAAGAAGAGTGGATTCATTAATAGGAATTTCTATTTGATGTCAAAATGTCTGTACTGTCTGTATAATGGGCATATTGTGACATTAGTCTTGTAGGCGGGGTGTTAATGAACGAAGAGAACAAAGGCATCCAACAACTGACCCTTGCAGGACACCAAAGAAAAGAAATGCTCACCACCTCAGGAGATGAACAGAATTTGAATTAGTTTAGATTAGAAATAGAAAAGTTAAAGTGAGTTAGCCTAAAAAAAGGACAAATTCCAGTAAAGAAACCCTTATTATCTCTATATCCATCAGGATTGATAATATGATTAATTGATTTCTTAAATGGGCAACTTTGGGTTCATTTAGATGTACAATATCAGCAAAATGTATACAATCTGAAAAAAGAAAACGTGTCAGCTGCCAAGATTGGGTTCTTTAAATAAACATGTTTGTCTGTCAGAAAGCCTTCTAAAGAAATCTGCTTGGTTTATTTTTCTTTCCATAAGCCACACATCTCCTGCAGAGTCATGCGTTCCCACCAGCAACCCAATAAAAAGCAGGAAACTTCATTTCCTATCCTGTCGACAACATCGCTTATCCACCCTTCCCCAACTTCACAAGACCTCAGATTTAATGACAAAATGAAAAAAAAACTCAAAACAGATGTTACAAAAGTAAAACAAACAAGTGTGGCATGGGGTATTTATTTATATTCTTAAGGTTTTTTTTTTTTTTTGCATTACATGGAAGGTGAACTGTTTTCTACTTGACCTCTAAGACATAATGAAATTAGGAGAAATAACCAGGTGATAAGGCGAAGCAATAAACGTAGGAATTACTCGAAAAAGGATATTTAGGTGTAGATGAAGCGATATGGTAGAGGTCAGATAACACTCATCTCCTGGAATCCCCCACCACTTTTTGGCTTTTAGTGAAACGTTTATTCTGTTGTTTTGCTGCTGAAAATGATGACATATATTTCAGTACATTTAGGAACAGACTAGATGCTCTTTTTAATTACAATTAAAGTTGTACAGTTGCAGCCATTCAAAATTTCCCCACTTTTCTTCATGGGCCCTTAGCTTGTCCCCTACAATTCCTTTCTAAACATCAATCTTTGTACTAAAAAATTATTTCTCTCATGATTATTGGACATCTAAGATCTAAAGAGAAGCCTCATCTCCTGGTCAGACCCTGTAATTCAGTGAAAGGCTGGAGTCAGAGTAAAAACATATGCATGCCCAGGAGAAGGAGGGGGTCATTCCAGTGGCTGGAAGTTGGAGGGAATTTTGCAGGGAGTTGCAGGGAAGTTGGCTGCCGTTCAGCTGGTACTTGACTGGGAAGAGCCATTTTGAATGGCTGCTACAACAGAAATTACAAGCATGAATTAATGCACACAAAGTGCACGGCTACAGCTAAGAAGGTATCATTTTTATGTGTTCACAACGTCTGCACCCTCACTGATGAGATTTATTTACATACATGTATAAATATATGATAAAAAAGGCTTATACAGCATGAATGGTAAGACAGAAAACCAGTTTTTAAATTGTGACTTTTTCATAAACCTGGTCTATCATGAAATCTGTGACCGGCCCAAACCTAATGCATAGTAAACTAAAAGAAGCAGTCATTTAAATCAGGATTACAGGTAAATTGTGTCCATGTAACTTTTATCATTTTCAGTTTTTCCTCACAGTGCTGATCTTCATTCACTGATGAATGTTGGAGCATATTCGTAAGTTAAGTGAAGTTATCCACTTAAATTCATTGCTGCAATATTTTTTCTATTTGCCAATACACAAGACAAGCAAATCAGACTCGTACAATTAGTCGTATTAAATAAAAAGCATTTGGTTGAAGAAAGAAGTGCTAAATAAGAAGAAATGTTGAAATATATTGGTTGATATGCACAGTAAATTGCCTGTAGGCTGAAGATCACTATATTAAAGGTTGCAAAGTAAAAAAAAAGCTATTAAAAAGCTACTTGGACCAACTGAAGGGTTGTTTGTATTTTTTTTTTTTACCAATAAAGTCTGTAGGAGTGGTGAAAAAACAGGTCTTTTATAGCCCAGTATTTTTTTTTTTAACCTGGCTGATCTTTGGTACTGAGATGCATTTGATTTAGTATATTTTTTGTCTTGTATGCTTTCAATAATAGATATATACAAATTCATCCTATCTGAGCAAAATGAGTATACAGGAGGATAGAAAACAGCTATTCACATCATGAATTATCAGTAAATGAGAGCAGCGGCTGCTTTCCGTTGTCAATCATTGTACATTATGCCATCAGCTATGAAAATGTTTATTTTCCCGTTTGGTTCTTGGAATAATCAGTTTTATGTCCATCCCTTATTGAAATTCAGATTTTAGGTCCAATCTTATTGGCAGCATGTTGTGCTGTCTATCAGGATTTTAATACATGACAACAATTAGGACCCTCAGGAGTCTGACAGGCCTTTTAAACTGATAAGGCTGCCATTTAGATACCTTCTGCTTGGAGGAGGAAAGCTAATCTCTTAAAGAGCAGTTTGAAATTTCTACCTACATTTAATTCACTGACAAAAATCCCCTGATTAATAGAAACCATCTATTTCTAATCTCCTTTTTATTTTTCTAAATGTATTTTTGTAAATTAATGCTTTAAATTTGGATTACTTAAATTTACTTCAATATTTTGAGCATAATAATACTAATTCATCTTTATTGATCTCACATTGAAGAAATTAACTCTGCATTTAACCCATCCCCTTGGGGAGCAGGGGGCTTCCATTGTGGGACACCCGGGGAGCAGTGTGGGGTTAAGGGTTTTGCACAGAGACCCAGAGTGGCAGTCTGTGGGAGTGACGCTCGAACTCAGAACCTCAGGATTCAAAGCTCTATGCCCTAACTACTAGGCCGCCACTCCCCCAAAATGCATATAAATGCAATAAATGTATGAAATGAAGGAACTATGAACATATATTTCCTTTTCATGATTAAGAGATTTTAAATAAACTTTAGCATTGTGGATTATTTAGTTTAGTTAAATTAAATTATCCAATATCTTACTGGAAAACAAAAATTATCCCATTGTTTTTATTGTCATTATAAAGCTATTCAGTTTTGAAATAATCCCTCACAGTAGACTAATCAAATTTATAAAAAATTGATATTAAAAATTAATGGATGAGGTCAGGTCTGTTTAAAAAAATCCTCTCAATCTGTCTGTCCATCAGCAACCAAACATCACATCTGGGTTATTCCATCTGTCTCCCTGTATTGGCCTTTCTTAAGACTTTATTCTGCATGTTAGATGCTTCCCGTTTCATACAGAGGGCCATCAGATTCTGCCTAAATCTTCCTGTGTGACATCTGCCTAGATCCCATGCTGTATCTGACTTATTTGTTGTGACTGTGCCCTGTCTGATGAGATTTTTCTCTATTTACTGTTGTAGGTGAACAAAAACCTCTTTTTCTCAATGTGACTCAGTGGCGTCAAGGTCACAGAAAGTTCACACTGTGTTTGTTGGGAGCAGAACCAGTCAGACATGTATGGGCTGTGGCAGGTTGTCTGTATTAGGGTTCGGCTGAAGCAGACATTTTCCTAAGGATGTCAAAGGACCTCTCCAACATTCCTGCATTCCTGTTTTATCCCTGTCCTTGTCTTACACGATCACATTTTATTTTCTTTTGCTGTTTCCTCATGTTCAGTATTTAATAACAAAGCAGTGGATCTGACTTCAAGTGTTTGTGTTCTGATAAGATTCAGTAGACCCAACTCTTCCGTAAAGCATAATGCTTTTTAAAGGCCTTCTGCTCCTAGATCAGCTTGAGTGTACCTCAAACCTCAATCTATTTCAAGAAAAAAATGATTATGGAATGGAAGGAAACTTAATATACTTTTTAAAATGTATTCTTAAATGTATTTATTTATTTATTAGGGGGGCCACATGCCGAAGGCATGGCCCACCTACTACTATCTCACATATTTATTCCGCGTATTATTTTTATTAGGGGGGCCACATGCCGAAGGCATGGCCCACCTACTACTATCTCACATATTTATTCCGCGTATTATTAGGGGGGCCACATGCCGAAGGCATGGCCCACCTACTACTATCTCACATATTTATTCCGCGTATTATTAGGGGGGCCACATGCCGAAGGCATGGCCCACCTACTACTATCTCACATATTTATTCCGCGTATTATTAGGGGGGCCACATGCCGAAGGCATGGCCCACCTACTACTATCTCACATATTTATTCCGCGTATTATTAGGGGGGCCACATGCCGAAGGCATGGCCCACCTACTACTATCTCACATATTTATTCCGCGTATTATTTTTATTATAGCTTATAGTTCTCCTCGCCACCAAAAACTTCGGCGCGTAACTAGTCACGCACCATTCGTCGGATCGGGTCCAAAGTTGGCACACGCGTCGGGACCAATGGTGCGATGCGTGCTTGTATAAAACTTTCTCATTAGTCCGAAGGTTCGCGAATTATTAGCGAAAACGTCGCAAAAAAAATCCCATAGGAAATGAATGGGGAGAGGAAAAAAAAGCATAAAAAACAGCACTTCACTGTGTCGGCATACATTCATGTAGAAAAACAGTTTAAAGCTCAGTTTGTAGATAAATCCTTCGTCTATTTAAAACTGAAGACGGTATGTTGATAACTGCTACGGTTTTTGTATAATCAGACCTCAAGCGCCACAAAGTTTTAGCAAAATCCAGCCTCCTAGAGTGGAGCAACTGAAAATTTAGAGTGTGAGGCAGCCGTTTTTTTAAGACCCAAAAACATTTTAAACTCGCCCTCACGGCCACATTTTTATAGCTAGAGTCACCATTTTTGGTCAGTTTGTAGACTGAAACCTCTGGACCCACACAATGTCTTCGGAATTACGGTAGGATTAATACTTTTCCTTAAAAACCCTCCAGACCGACCTAAAGTCGATGAAAATCAGAGCCGTTTTTCATTGGTTTTGGAGCAGAAGAGGGGAGAAAAACGAACAACACTATGTGTTTTCAAATCGTCATAAATATTGTTCTGAAAGACACACATACACCAAAGTTGGCACAGTTGGAGTCGAAGGATGGCTGACGCTCACGGTGAAAAATTTTTTTGAATAACTCATACGGTTTTTGCTCAGCAGTCGTTTGTTCGGAGGGTGTTCTAAGCACCTTAAAGCTAGGGGACAGTGAGCTGCTGCAGCTAGCAGTTAGAATCTAAGGACTGAGGACCCGTTTTTTCTTATTCTTTCTCTTCCCATTCAGGTTGTAGATGACCTACAGCCATGAAAGTTACTCCAATTGAAGACAAGATATAGCTGTCGCTTAGATAAAAATAATTTTTCAGATACCTTTTACGGTTTTTACTCAGCAGTCGTTTGTTCGGAGGGGTGCTTTAGCAGCTTAAAGGTGAGTGAGAGTGAGGTCCTGCAGTTAAAACAAAGGGAGGAGCAGGTGGGGTCAGCCATTTTGTTTGTGCTTCGTTTTGGGTTGTGAAAGACCTACAAACATGAAAGTTACCCCAGTCTGAGACAAAGGATAGATGTTGCTTTCACTGAAAGAATTTTTCAAATACCTTTTACGGTTTTTGCTCAGCAGTCGTTTGTTCGGAGGCTAAGCACCTGGAAGCTAGCTGACAGTTAGCTTCTGCAGCAGGCAGAGTGAAGCAGGCTGTCGTTTTTTTAAGATAAAACATTTTGTTCTTGCCTCACGGCCACATATTTGGAGCTACAGTCACCATTTTTGGTCAGTTTGTAGGCTGAAACCTCTGGACTCACACAATGTCTTCGGAATTACGGTAGGATTAATACTTTTCCTTAAAAACCCTCCAGACCGACCTAAAGTCGATCAAAATCACAGCCGTTTTTCATTGGTTTTGGAGCAGAAGAGGGGAGAAAAACGAACAACACTATGTGTTTTCAAATCGTCATAAATATTGTTCTGAAAGACACACATACACCAAAGTTGGCATAGTTGGAGTCGAAGAATGGCTGACGCTCACGGTGAAAAAAGTTTTTGAATAACTCATACGGTTTTTGCTCAGCAGTCGTTTGTTCGGAGGACATTTTAAGCACCAGAAAGCTAGGTGACTAACCTGCTGCAGCTAGCTCAATTAGAAGCTCTGGTGTGATGAAACGTTTTTTCTTATTCTTTCTCTTCCCATTCAGGTTGTAGATGACCTACAGCCATGAAAGTTACTCCAATTGAAGACAAGATATAGCTGTCGCTTAGATAAAAATAATTTTTCAGATACCTTTTACGGTTTTTACTCAGCAGTCGTTTGTTCGGAGGGGTGCTTTAGCAGCTTAAAGGTTAGTGAGAGTGAGGTCCTGCAGTTAAAACAAAGGGAGGAGCAGGTGGGATCAACCATTTTGTTTGTGCTTCGTTTTGGGTTGTGAAAGACCTACAGACATGAAAGTTACCCCAGTCTGAGACAAAGGATAGATGTTTCTTTCACTGAAAGAATTTTTCAAATACCTTTTACGGTTTTTGCTCAGCAGTCGTTTGTTTGGAGGGGGAGCACCTGGAAGCTAGCTGACAGTTAGCTTCTGCATCAGCCTGCCTCAGTGCAGCTGCTGACATCTTAGTGTGAGGCGGCCGTTTTTTTAAGATAAAACATTTTGTTCTTGCCTCACGGCCACATATTTGGAGCTACAGTCACCATTTTTGGTCAGTTTGTAGGCTGAAACGTCTGGACCCACACAATGTCTTCGGAATTACGGTAGGATTAATACTTTTCCTTAAAAACCCTCCAGACCGACCTAAAGTCGATGACAATCAGAGCATTTTTCCATTGGTTTTGGAGCAGCATTGGGGAGAAAAACGAATGACATTATGTGTATTTAACTCGTCATAAATATTGTTCTGAATGACACACATACACCAAAGTTGGCATAGTTGGAGTCGAAGTATTGCTGATGCTCACGGTGAAGAAATTTTTTGAATAACTCATACGGTTTTTGCTAAGCAGTCGTTTGTTCGGAGCTGTTCCTCACATTCAAAAAAGCCTGAGAGCGAAGGAACCATAGTGCTGCGCTTTTCTCTCTGTCACAGACAGGCTCGTTAAGCGTTGTCAAGGTAACCGTGCTTCAAGCAGATTTTACCTCTGCTGTTTTAAACAGCACATATTAATCTAATGGAGGGTGAAAGCACTGATTTAACATTGGGAAATGGATACTATATGACTGCTGTCCATGACACTTCCCTTGCCACTCAACACTGATAGACTTTCAAAATAAGACTCCAGGGACCCTACAAAATAAAAGCCTCTATATTTTTTACATATACTTATTGCCCTATATGGCTCAACATTATGACCCAAACTCTTCCAGGTTGTTTTTATTAGACTCTAGTGACCTTTTCAAAACACACCCCAGAGCAAATTTCACAATAAAAGTCTCCCATTTACTCTGTAATACAGCAGCTATTCACCTAATAACATGGAAAACCAGTGATTTAACATTTGGAAATGGATTCTATATCACTGCTGGGCATGACCCATCTTTTGATGCACATCCATGATAGACTTTCAAAATAACACTACAGGGACTCTACAGAATAAAAGCCTCTTCCTTATACACACTCATACATTCTGGCATATTGCTCATAGCCATTTGTAATTTCATCACTGCAATGGCTCTTAGAAGGCGGGCGAAGCCCGCCAATGGTGATTTCATCACTGCAATGGCTCTTAGCAGGCGGGCGGAGCCCGCCATTGGTGATTTTTTTCATCGCTGCAAGGGCTCCTAGCAGGCGGGCGGAGCCCGCCAACTGCGCTTTACCCACTGCGGTTCAATATGGACAACCCATATTACCCTTGTGCATCATATGCTGTGCACGTCTATTTCCCAGATTTCAGCACAAGTGGCACACAGCTCTCTTTGCCCATGACCTAGCCCTCTTTCCTTCCCTCAGCAGCCCTCAAAGGCGTAAGCAGTTGGTCTGGGGAGCCCCAATGTCACTTGCCAGGGCCGTATTGGCCCAGTTACCCAGACGGGCAGTAGGTGGCCCCCCTCAAAATTTCTTTAGAAATTTTCTAGTTAGGGGGGCCACATGCCGAAGGCATGGCCCACCTACTACTATCTCACATATTTATTCCGCGTATTATTTTTATTATAGCTTATAGTTCTCCTCGCCACCAAAAACTTCGGCGCGTAACTAGTCACGCACCATTCGTCGGATCGGGCCCAAAGTTGGCACACGCGTAGAGACCAATGGGGCGATGCGTGCTTGTATAAAACTTTCTCATTAGTCCGAAGGTTTGCGAATTATTAGCGAAAACGTCGCAAAAAATTCCCATAGGAAATGAATGGGGAGAGGAAAAAAACAGCATAAAAAACAGCGCTTCACTGTGTTGGCATACATTCACGTAGAAAAACAGTTTAAAGCTCAGTTTGTAGATAAATCCTTCGTCTGCATAAAACTGAAGACGGCATGTTGATAACTGCTACGGTTTTTGTATAATCAGACCTCAAGCGCCACAAAGTTTTGGCAAAATCCAGCCTTCTAGAGTGGAGAGACTGAAAAGCTAGAGTGTGAGGCAGCCGTTTTTTTAAGACCCAAAAACATTTTAAACTCGCCCTCACGGCCACATATTTATAGCTAGAGTCACCATTTTTGGTCAGTTTGTAGACTGAAATCTCTGGACCCACACAATGTCTTCGGAATTACGGTAGGATTAATACTTTTCCTTAAAAACCCTCCAGACCGACCTCAAGTCGATGAAAATCAGAGCCGTTTTTCATTGGTTTTGGAACAGCAGAGGGGAGAAAAACGAATGACATTATGTGTTTTAAACTCGTCATAAATATTGTTCTGAAAGACACACATACACCAAAGTTGGCATAGTTGGAGTCGAAGGATGGCTGACGCTCACGGTGAAAGAATTTTTTGAATAACTCATACGGTTTTTGCTCAGCAGTCGTTTGTTCGGAGGACATTTTAAGCACCAGAAAGCTGGGTGACAGTGTCCTGCTGCAGCTAGCTCAATTAGAAGCTCAGGTGTGAGGAAACGTTTTTTTTTTTCTTTCTCTTCCCATTCAGGTTGTAGATGACCTACAGCCATGAAAGTTACTCTAATTGAAGTAAAGATATAGCTGTAGCTTAGATAAAAATAATTTTTCAGATATCATTTATGGTTTTTACTCAGCAGTCATTTGTTCGGAGGGGGGCTTTAGCAGCTTAAAGGTGAGTGAAAGTGTGTTGCTGCAGCTAGCTCAGTTAGAAGCTAAGGACTGAGGACCCGTTTTTCTTATTCTTTCTCTTCCCATTCAGGTTGTAGATGACCTACAGCCATGAAAGTTACTCCAATTGAAGACAAGATATAGCTTTAGCTTAGATAAAAATAATTTTTCAGATACCTTTTACGGTTTTTACTCAGCAGTCGTTTGTTCGGAGGGGTGCTATAGCAGCTTAAAGATGACAGAGTGTGGTGCTGCAGTTTAAACAAAGGGAGGAGCAGGTGGGATCAGCCATTTTGTTTGTGCTTCGTTTTGGGTTGTGAAAGACCTACAGACATGAAGGTTACCCCAGTCTGAGACAAAGGATAGATGTTTCTTTCACTGAAAGAATTTTTCTAATACCTTTTACGGTTTTTGCTCAGCAGTCGTTTGTTCGGAGGGGTGCTATAGCAGCTTAAAGGTGACAGAGTGTGGTGCTGCAGTTTAAACAAAGGGAGGAGCTGGTGGGATCAGCCATTTTGTTTGTGCTTCGTTTTGGGTTGTGAAAGACCTACAGACATGAAGGTTACTCTAATTGAAGTAAAGATATAGCTGTAGCTTAGATAAAAATAATTTTTCAGATACCTTTTACGGTTTTTACTCAGCAGTCGTTTGTTCGGAGGGGTGCTATAGCAGCTTAAAGGTGAGTGAGAGTGTGTTGCTGCAGCTAGCTCAGTTAGAAGCTAAGGACTGAGGACCCGTTTTTTCTTATTCTTTCTCTTCCCATTCAGGTTGTAGATGACCTACAGCCATGAAAGTTACTCCAATTGAAGACAAGATATAGCTTTAGCTTAGATAAAAATAATTTTTCAGATACCTTTTACGGTTTTTACTCAGCTGTCGTTTGTTTCGGGAAAAGGGGGGGCTAAGCAGCTTAAAAAGGGACGAGTTGTGGTGCTGGGGGTTTAAACAAAGGGGGGAGCAGGGGGATCAGCCATTTGTTTGTGCTTCGTTTTGGGGGTTTTGAAAAACCTACAACAGAAGGTTTACCCCAGTCTGAACAAAAAATAGATGTTTTTTTTTCCAAAAAATTTTTTCTAAATACCTTTTACGGTTTTGC